>NW_022096918.1:0-3153 GCF_006542625.1 Nomascus leucogenys
GGCCTCTTAGCGCCCTGAATGTCCACTTGCATTTTCTACAGAAAGGGTGTTTCAGAACTGCTCAATCAAAAGTAAGGTTGAACTCTGTTAGTTGAATGCACAGAACTGTAAGAAGTTTCACAGATAGCTTCTTTGTAGTTTTTATTTGAACATATACCTTTTTCAACTATAGGCCTCTTAGCGCCCTGAATGTTCACTTGCATTTTCTGCAGAAAGAGTGTTTCATAACTGCTCAATATAAACTAAGGTTCAACTCTGTTAGTTGAATGCACAGAACAGTAAAAAGTTTCACAGATTGCTTCTGTGTAGTTTTTATTTGAACATATTCATTTTTCCGCTATAGGACTCTTAGCGCCCTGAATGTTCACTTGCATTTTCTACAGAAAGAGTGTTTCAGAACTGCTCAATAATAACTAAGGTTCAACTCGGTTAGTTGAATGCACAGAACAGTAAGAAGTTTCACAGATTGCTTCTGTGTGGTTTTTATTTGAAGATATTCCTTTTCCCACTATAGGCCTCTCAGCGCCCTGAATGTCCACTTGCATTTTCTACAGAAAGAGTGTTTCAGAACTGCTCAATAAAAACTACCGTTCAACTATGTTAGTTGAATGAACAGAACAGTAAGAAGTTTCGCAGATTGCTTCTGTGCAGTTTTTATTTGAAAATATTCCTTTTTCCACTATAGGCCTCTTAGCTCCCTGAATGTCCAATTGCATTTTCTATAGAAAGGGTGTTTCAGAAGTGCTCAATCAAAAGTAAGGTTCAACTCTGTTAGATGAATGCAAAGAACAGAAAGAAATTTCACAGAATGCTTCTGTGAAGTTTGTATTTGAAGGTATTACTTTTTCCGCTGTAGGCCTCTTAGCGCTCCGAAGGTCCACTTGCATTTTCTACAGAAAGAGTGTTTCAGAACTTCTCAATCAAAAGTAAGGTTCAAATCCGTTAGTTGAATGCACAGAACAGAGAGAAGTTTCACAGATAGCTTCTGTGTAGTTTTTATGTGAACTTTTTCCTTTTTCCACTATAGTACTCTTAGCGCCCTGAATGTCCACTTGTATTTTCTACAGAAAGAGGGTTTCAGAACTGCTCAATCAAAACTGAGGTTCAACTCTGTTAGCTGAATGCACAGAACAGTAAGAAGTTTCACAGATTTCTTCTGTGCAGTTTTTATTTGAAAATATTCCTTTTCCACTATAGGCCTCTTAGCGCCCTGAATGTCCAATTGCATTTTCTACAGAAAGAGGGTTTCAGAACTGCTCAATCAAAAGTAAGGTTAAACTCTGTTAGTTGAAAGCACAGAACAGAAAGAAGTTTCACAGAATGCTTCTGTGTAGTTTTTATTTGAAGGTATTACTTTTTCCGCTATAGGCCTCTTAGCGCTCCGAAGGTCCACTTGCATTTTCTACAGAAAGAGTGTTTCAGAACTGTTCAATCAAAATTAAGGTTCAACTGTGTTAGTTTAAAGAACAGAACCGTAAGAAGTTTCACAGATTGCTTCTGTGTAGTTTTTATTTGAAGGTATTCCTTTTTCCACCATAGGCCTCTTAGCGCCCTGAATGTCCACTTGCATTTTCTACAGAAAGGGTGTTTCAGAACTGCTCAATCAAAAGTAAGGTTGAACTCTGTTAGTTGAATGCACAGAACTGTAAGAAGTTTCACAGATAGCTTCTTTGTAGTTTTTATTTGAACATATACCTTTTTCAACTATAGGCCTCTTAGCGCCCTGAATGTTCACTTGCATTTTCTGCAGAAAGAGTGTTTCATAACTGCTCAATATAAACTAAGGTTCAACTCTGTTAGTTGAATGCACAGAACAGTAAAAAGTTTCACAGATTGCTTCTGTGTAGTTTTTATTTGAACATATTCATTTTTCCGCTATAGGACTCTTAGCGCCCTGAATGTTCACTTGCATTTTCTACAGAAAGAGTGTTTCAGAACTGCTCAATAATAACTAAGGTTCAACTCGGTTAGTTGAATGCACAGAACAGTAAGAAGTTTCACAGATTGCTTCTGTGTGGTTTTTATTTGAAGATATTCCTTTTCCCACTATAGGCCTCTCAGCGCCCTGAATGTCCACTTGCATTTTCTACAGAAAGAGTGTTTCAGAACTGCTCAATAAAAACTACCGTTCAACTATGTTAGTTGAATGAACAGAACAGTAAGAAGTTTCGCAGATTGCTTCTGTGCAGTTTTTATTTGAAATATTCCTTTTTCCACTATAGGCCTCTTAGCTCCCTGAATGTCCATTGCATTTTCTATAGAAAGGGTGTTTCAGAATGCTCAATCAAAAGTAAGGTTTAACTCTGTTAGTTGAATGCACAGAACTGTAAGAAGTTTCACAGATAGCTTCTTTGTAGTTTTTATTTGAACATATACCTTTTTCAACTATAGGCCTCTTAGCGCCCTGAATGTTCACTTGCATTTTCTGCAGAAAGAGTGTTTCATAACTGCTCAATATAAACTAAGGTTCAACTCTGTTAGTTGAATGCACAGAACAGTAAAAAGTTTCACAGATTGCTTCTGTGTAGTTTTTATTTGAACATATTCATTTTTCCGCTATAGGACTCTTAGCGCCCTGAATGTTCACTTGCATTTTCTACAGAAAGAGTGTTTCAGAACTGCTCAATAATAACTAAGGTTCAACTCGGTTAGTTGAATGCACAGAACAGTAAGAAGTTTCACAGATTGCTTCTGTGTGGTTTTTATTTGAAGATATTCCTTTTCCCACTATAGGCCTCTCAGCGCCCTGAATGTCCACTTGCATTTTCTACAGAAAGAGTGTTTCAGAACTGCTCAATAAAAACTACCGTTCAACTATGTTAGTTGAATGAACAGAACAGTAAGAAGTTTCGCAGGTTGCTTCTGTGCAGTTTTTATTTGAAAATATTCCTTTTTCCACTATAGGCCTCTTAGCTCCCTGAATGTCCAATTGCATTTTCTATAGAAAGGGTGTTTCAGAAGTGCTCAATCAAAAGTAAGGTTCAACTCTGTTAGATGAATGCAAAGAACAGAAAGAAATTTCACAGAATGCTTCTGTGAAGTTTGTATTTGAAGGTATTACTTTTTCCGCTGTAGGCCTTTTAGCGCTCCGAAGGTCCACTTGCATTTCTACAGAAAGAGTGTTTCAGAACTTCTCAATCAAAAGTAAGGTTC
>NW_022096919.1:0-28678 GCF_006542625.1 Nomascus leucogenys
GTCTTTCCTGGGGAGGATTTGAATGAAGAATTGCAGTACAGCAGCGAACACTCGTGCAGAATCCTGAAGCCTCCTGCAGCCTGAATCCACTGAGACTCTCAGTTTCCTGCACGATGGGACCTGCACTCAGGAAGATACCTCCCCTCGTACACCTGCAGGTGGTAGATGACAGCTCTTTGCCCAGGAGCATATGTCAGAACGTCCTGATCTGCTGCTGAAGGACAGTCGCAACTGAGAGTCCTCTAAAGACCGCATTTGTGCATGTGTCTGTGCGTGAGCCTCTGTGTGCTGGGGTGTGCCTCTGCCTCTGCCTCTCTGTGCTGGGGTGTGCCTGCACCTCTGTGTGCTGGGGTCTTCATGTGCTTTGTGATGTTAATTATTTGAAGGATCAGTTTTATAGGTTTCTATCATCTTTTTTTTAAATATAAGGTTTAGTAAAAAAAAATTTTAAGAAAGAAGTGGCATTGTTTGGAAAGGTAGCATTATTTTAAACCAACATTTATTTGAACAAGTCATCCAAATGCAAGTAGTCCGCTGATGATAAAAGCGTCTTTTTCAAAAAGTTCACTTGAGGATTGGTTATTAGGATCCCAGAATGAATTGTCCCATGGAAATGGTGTCCTGAGTGGCACTTAGGAGCCGTGTCTGGCTGTGTCTCTGGCCGCAGCCAGGTCCTAGAGTGTCAGCCACAGAGCTGATGCTGGCAGGGCCCCAGGCAGCCTTCCCAGGGCCTCAGTGCCTATGCTCAGCCTCCACTCCAGGCACCATGGACCGTTAAAGTCGCCAGCCACTCTCTGCTCGAGGGACACCGTCCTGCTCTCCAGCCTCGATAAAGTGGGGAGAAAAGTTCCCAAAACTAAACCGGGAAAAAACAGATTCTGAAAAGGTAGCTATAACTCAGAGCCTGGTGGGTGGGTTACGGGAGGGAGAAGAAATTCTGTACCCAAGGAAGTAGCAAAGCACAAAACCTTGTGCCGTGAATGATAGCGGTGTGATGAAGAGTATCAGTGGGGAGGCATGCTGACTAAGTCAAAGATGGGGAAGAGAAACAAGAAAAAGTTGCTGGGCCTGAAGTCTGTGTAACCCAGGGAGCAGTGGCCGGGGTAGTGGCTGAGTCAGGACAGTGGGCAGGGATGTGTCCTGCAGAATGGACCGGCAGACAAAAGTGGCACCACCAACACCAGCCTTAGGACCCCCTTCTCCTGCAGGGGTCCAGAGCCAGGACTTGTCAGGCCACCATAGGTCTGCTCTGCCTCTCCGGGTCCTGGCCCTTCTCTCCCAGAGGCAGAAGAATTAACCTGGGCCCATCCCCTCTCTGACTGTACACATTGTTTTTCATGGCTACAGGGATAAGAAGGGAAGGCCTTAGGGCCATCAGTCCAAAGGTAATGGGCAAGGAATCTCGCTTCCTCTTGCCATTAGCCTAGCCCTTCAAATGGACTGGCCTCCATTTGCCATCAGACATTAGATGCAGCTGTGAGGTGGCCAGGAGGGGAGGGACACTCTCCCCACAGTGCCACAGGCCCTGGGAACAGTGTCAGAACAAGTTGCAGGAACATCTGTAGGGCTTAGCAGGATGTTCATTTTCATTACTGAAGTGCACTGCCTAGCAGCTTCCGGGCTGGGCCCCCATTCACCATTGGGGGGAGCAGAGACGGCTATTCCAGTGCGTGCAGAGGGGTCAGTGCTGAAGATGACGAGCATAGGCCTGTGGACACAAGGGGAGGAGAGAGAGCAAGAAGAGCATCCCAGCTCCTCAGGGAGAGGAAGCGGAGCCTGCCCGTTCCCATGGGCCTCCATCTTCTCTCTCCAGACTTGATCTCCAAACTGAAAAGGGTACAGCAAACAAGGTTAGAAGGGTATTGAAGCCTGAGTCAGGTGGAGAGAGACAGGACTCATTTTAAATGGCTTTCAGTGAATGTGTCTCCAAGTCCGGACCAAGGTCAAGACAGGGAGGGCACAGCCAGAATCCGAGAGGTGGCTATAATTTCTGGGGAGTTACTTGGGAGTCATTGAGGTGCTGGCAGAGCAGGAACAAACACCATTGTCTCTGTGTTTGTTCCTGTGTTCAGCTGCAAACTTGAGCTCTAGCCTCGGTGGAATTTCGAGTTATCAGACAGAAGAGTGGAAGCACTTACAAGGCCCCCTGGCAAGAGGGTTTTAGAAAAGCTGTGGTTGGAATGGAGCTCTGTGTGAGGGGGCAGGAAGAGGCTTGCAGAGAGAGGAGAAAGAAAAGAGAGAGGATGCAGAGAGGCAGCAGCTGGGGACCCCAGGGAGGGCTCCTGGAGGAGGTAGCCACATTGAGAGGCAGCTTAGCCGGCTCATCTGGCAGGAGGGGTAGACACATACATCGCAGTGGCCCTGCCTTATCTGTAAGTATGCACAGCATCAGCGGTGCGGGCGTGGCTGGGAAGACCAGGTTTAGTAAGGGTTCCCAGGTAAACCTTCTGGGGTTGCGGACGAGACTGACAAAACAGTAATGAAGTATTAGCCAGGTTAGTGGAAGCATGGCAGCCTTCCTGAGAGGTGCTGTGCCCGCCCTGCCACAGTTTCCACCATGGCTCCTCCTGGAGGAGGAGGGAGTCCTGGGGAGGCACCGCTGGCTATGCAAGCCGGAGGTGAGCAGAGACCTGGACGTGAGTTGGGGGCTTGCAGGGGCTGGGCTGGCTTGGAGGTGACATGGCATTTGGCTGGGGACACATCCTCAGATAGGGGCAGGACCTTCCTGAGCAGGGGGCAGATGTGCACTAGGCTGTACACGCTCGCACCAGGGTCGTCAGCCTCCTCGCTTTCGTCTCCTGTCTGAGCATCCTTCGTTCCACAGCCAGAGGCACATGCCTGGAGTGCAAAGTGGATCAGCACTAATTTGCTCCAAATATCCTGTGCACTCTAGGATGTGGGGAGTAAGCTTCAAGTACTTCAGCCCGGGCTAGAGGATTTGCAGCCACTGGGCACAGGGCCCCCTCACCTCCTGCCTGCCGTCCCTCCCTACTGGGTCTCTTCTGTCTCCAGGTGTCTTCTGTTACATCCCTCCTGCATCTGGCAGGCTCCAGCTCAAGCTTCAAGACCCAGCCCAAGTGCCCTTTCTCCGGGGCTTTCTTGGAACCTTGGCTTTGGTTATGGAGCTATCCCATCTCCTCACTTTTGGATGGCGGGTCTTTCCAGTGAGGTGTTTGTTAATTTCTGTACATTTACTTGGGCTTGGTGTTTTCACTGTACTGGGCTGTTCTGTTCAACTTGGGGAAAATAGAGGGTGGTGGATTGTTTTTCTCCAAAATTAAGACCCAAAATAAAATATCGTCTTATGAGGTCACCCATACCTTCCTCAGGACAGCAAGTGCGAGATGTCCCTTTAGTATTCTTCCAACCCTAGGATTGAGAGAGGGTGGGTCTGGGTCTCGAGAGGAGATGGGAAGGTACAGGTCCACCCGAGGACACAGGCTCCTGCATTCTTGCCCCATCCAGCACACAAGCTGCTGTCGGCAGGCAGGCCCCGCTTCTCCTCACCTCATCCCACTGAGAAGGAGAAAGTTCTGCATCTGAAGTGGGAGCCCCCACAGACTTGTGGCCCTCAGTAGCCCTCTGGGTGATGCAGAGGCAGGAGAAAACGGCATGCACAGGTGAGGGGCAGAGGGCTGGTGCTTCCCATCTCTGCACAGTCCTGGGGGTTTCTCAGACCAGTACCGCAAGGAGTGTGAAAACAGCTTAAATGGAAAACGTAAGGACCTAACTGATCATGATATGGCTGAGAGTAAAACTAATTTTCTCTTGGAGTAGGCCCCTGGCACTTCCATTTTGTAAAAGTGGGCTGTGTCTGGACATTCCTCTTTCGAGCGCTAACACCCCTGGCTTCAGAGCAAGCCTCTCTTCCTCCCCACTCCACCCCTGACTATGGGACCCATCTCACATCTCCCCCTGCCTCTGAAGCAAGCAGAGAATGGCGTTGAGTTATTATTTCCAGGTTTTTCTTGGAGCAGCAGATGGAAATGGAAGGATACAAGTTGTAGATGTAGATGAAATCATCCACTGGCCCTACCTTCTCTCTTCTCACAGCACTGTGGGAGGGCAGGAGTACTTGTGGGTGACAGCAGGGCATGGAATTCAGTGTATCCACAGGTCCGCACCCCTAGCTCACCTGGGCAGTGCCCAGAGGAACCCCAAGAAGAAAGCAGGGATTCCCTCTATGCTTCCTGCTTGCCTCCCGGGGGTTAGTTGCAGAGTGGGGACACCCCTCAATGGGTGTCCAAGAGGGCCTGGTGGCTGGGTGGGTTCCCAGCCAGCCCTTTCTGCGTGAGGCATAGGGGTTTACGTCGGAGAGGCAGGGGCATTCTGTTTGTGTTCGGTCATTCTGCCTGTAAATATCAGTTAATTTTATAGTTAGTAGTGTAGGGCTTTTGCTGCTGGTCCATCTCGTTAGTTGTTATAACAACCCAGAAGTGGAATATTATTTCCGTTTTATACAAACCAGGAGTGTCAGAGGGAGTCAGTGAGCCAGGCTCACCCTCATGCTTGGATTTTGTGGCTGTGTGTGTGTGTGTGTGCGTGCATGCGTGCGTGCGTGCGTGTGTGTGTTCGGCTCCTCCTCTGCTCAAGTCCTTGAATCCTTATCGGTGAACACAGCATTGGCCGGACCCCTGTTGGCCAGTTCTGCACCCTCTGTTCCCCCGTGCTCCAGCCAGGGATACTGACTGATAGGTTAGGCAGGCTCGGAGGGCTGACAGGCTTTGCGGAGGAACACATTTAAAAAATGCCTGCAAGCGAGCGAAAGAGGCGTAGGAGTACGCGGCCGGCGCACGACACAGCATGTCTCAGATGCGGCTGGATCGGCGCGCAGCGATGAGATGTGTAAGAACTAACACGAAGCTGCGTTCCTCCAGTCACGCGCAGGATTGGATTCCTTTTCACAGTCAGCCTCCGGTACCTTCGACCCAGGACGAGACCCTCAGTAGTAAAGCCGTTGACAGATGCTTGTGGACTGCGCATGTGGATGCTGGGTGCCGCGGGCGAGGCTGAGTCTGTGAGGTGAGGAGCTCTGTCTTCACCTGGGTAGGAAGGGGAGCCTAGAGCAATACGAGGAAGTGGCGCGGGCAGGAACCGCAGCCCAGGAGAATATAAGAGTGGCGCAGGCAGGACAGCAGCCCGCGGGAATACGAGGAGTGGCGGGGGCGGACAGCAGCCTGGGAGAATACAAGTAGTGGCAGGGGCAGGACAGCAGCCCAGGAGAACACGAGGAGTGGGCAGGGAACAGGACCAGCAGCCAAGGAGAGTGAGACCCTTGTGGGCCGAGTGCTTCTCAGAGGACATGGCCATGCATGTGTGGGGCAGGGCAGTCTGTGGGACCGCCTGAGGGTTTGACTGGGACTAGCGCAGACCTCATTCCAGCCCAGGTAGGCGGCAGGGGGTCGCAGACAGGTGACTTAGTTCTGTCTGCAGAAATAATTCAGCTGTAAGCTTCTCATTTTACTGAATCAGGGTTTCAAGGCTGGTAAGGTCAAATAATTCCTTCTTTGGTTTGGAAAGACCACGTCTAAGAGAAGTCTGTTCTTCTGGAAAGAAATTTCCTCAAATATTTCATAACCTTATTTAATAAGCAATCTGTTTTCACAGCCCTTCTTAGGATAATGCTCTGTTCTTTCTCATGTTATTTAAATACCTTTCTCATGTTATTTAAATGTACGTTTATTTCCTGTCATCTTTGGTGATGAAGCTAGTTCTCTGCCTCCTCATGTAAAATGTGTATCTTTGAAGTATTTTCCATCAGCTGCTTCTGCTTAGCCAAGTCCACTTTCCCGGATTTCCATATATTTTTATTTTCTAAAGCTCTTAATCTCAAGAACTATTTTTAAAGATTTTAAAGAGATGAAAAAGCACAAGATGATGTATGGATGTCATGTCATATTTTTTAGGAAGGCAGTATATTCAGACGTTTGTGGTTGTTTTGTGGCTGTTCTCTCTAACCTCTGACTCATACCCTACTCTGTGTACCTCTCGCCATGTCCCTGTCTGCGTGGGGTTGGGCGGGATGCATTGCCCTCTGCAAACCTTGTTCTCTTGGGATTTTCCTGCCTTTGGCTCCGGGGAGGCTTCAACCCTAGCTTAATTCTATTATAGTACAGAAATAACCAATTTTAGTAATGGTTCTTTAGCTTAGCGTTTTCCAAATTGTGGGTTGCTGACCCATCATTAGGTGGTGAAGCCAGTTTTGGAGATACCTAAAACAAAATAGAATAGATCTGTTCATCGCATATAGTGAGGGTAAGTTTTGGTATTGTGGAGACTTTTGTATCAGTTGGGTGTGTATGGTTGCATTGTGACACCTGGGTCACAATTGTTTAAATGTGTGTCATTGTCAAAGCAAACTTGAAAAGCCCCCTGTAGTATTCCAGTACTGCTAGCTTTTATGAAAGAAATACTGTTGATAATCTGTCTCTAGTAAAACAGCTGTGTGTCTCGGGGAGATTGCCACAAGGCAAGGCAGGGCCCACACCAGGGTCCTATTGAAGATGCTCCTGTGTCAAAGGAAGGGGGCAGGGCAGGGTACCGCTCAGTAGGCTCATGTAGTCTTTGGGTGCTGAAGAAAGATGCTATTTTTGTGAAGTTTCAAGGGCTTCTCCTAGTTCATTTTTACTCATGATCCAAATCTCAGTTCAAATATTCTTTCTGCAGGGAAGCCGCCCCTGGTTTCCCAGTCTAGATAAGATTCCTCCATGAGATGCTTCATTTTTTACCCTCAGAGCACTTAGCTCAATTTTTATTGGTACATTTATTAGTATGGTCATTTAATTCTTTTTTTTTTTTTGAGATGGAGTCTTGCACTGTGGCCCAGGCTGTAGTGCAGTGGTGCAATCTCGCTCACTGCAAGCTCCACCTCCCGGTTCAACGCCATTCTCCTGCCTCGGCCTCCCGAGTAGCTGGGACTACAGGCACCTACCACCATGCCCAGCTAATTTTTGTATTTTTAGTAGAGGTGGGGTTTCACCATGTTAGCCAGGATGGTCTCGATCTCCTAACCTCATGATCTGCCCACCTCGGCCTCCCAAAGTGCTGGGATTACAGGCGTGAACCACCGCGCCCGGCCAAGTAGCTATGTTTTTAACTGTCTTACTCTAAATTATTTCCAAGTTTTTTGTTTGTTTTTGTTTAGTTTTTGTTTGAGTATCTTTTAAAACATGTATAAAGCAGCTTTTTTGTGATAAATGCTTTTACAGGCAGAGACTTCCCTTAGAATAATTGTTTCAACAAAATTCCCTGCAATACACGTCATATTTTCCTAGTAAAAGGCAGTTTAATTTTAGGATAGACAGCATCCAGTGGTGAAAAGATTAGAGTCACACTGGGTGACAGTAACACTGGAATTACTATTGCGCTTATTTATTTCAGCTTAGGAAGTCCCATGAATACAGGAAAAGTCAACCAAAATCTATATTCTCTGTGCAGTAGTAATGATGGCCCCTTACATGTATATGAAACATAGCACCTCCGAGCTCTGTTACTTTAATGAACTTTATTGGTAGCCCCAGAGGTATATTATATTACAGATGCCAGAAAGGGAGATTGAAGATTGAGTGATTTGTCTTCAGGTTATGTAGCCAGTTAATGGGCTGGGGTTAATTACCATTTTTTTCATTCTTCCCAGTGCATTATACTACCACCTTTTCTTCAAAAAAGCTGAAATTGGCCGGGTGCGGTGGCTCACGCCTGTAATCCCAGCACTTTGGTAGGCCAGAGGCGGGCAGATCACCCGAGGTCAGGAGTTCGAGACCAGCCTGACCAACATGTTGAAACCCCGTCTCTACTAAAAATACAAAAAATTAGCCGGGCCTGGTGGCAGACACTTATAATCCCAGCTACTCGGGAAGCTGAGTGAGGAGAATCTCTTGAACCTGGGAGGTGGAGGTTGCAGCGAGCTGAGATCACGTCATTGCACTACAGCCTGGGGAACAGCGAGACTCCGTCTCAGAAAAAAAAAAAAAAAGCTGAAATTATTCCCTGAAAGACTTGGAGTCAGTATAACTACTAGGTTAATAAAATAAAAATTAAGACATTTGGCTTTAGAACATATGGTGCATTTTGAGACTTAATCCCATTATTAAAAATGACTGATTTCTGGCTTTAATACTATTTTGAAGCATATGAAAGTAGTCTTTCACTGGAATTCACCTGATAACGGCTGAAGAGAAGACCAGGGCTAGGTCAAATTCCTTTGTGGTTCAGTTACTGTAATGTGCTGCTGCCTGTCCTTTAATTGCCCTGTAAATGCGCTTAAATTTATACAATTTAAGAAACTTTGTTTTCTAGACTAGATGAATAAGATTTTCTAATTTGTGAAACAGGGCATAAATATATTTTCAAGGTGAGCTTTTTTTAAGTCTAAAAACCTGTTCTGAAGATAATTTATAGTTTCACTTTTATAGTATTGTCTTTACACAGTAAAGATAATGCACATGAAATACACTACTGATCTTCTAGTTCTAAGCCAGGATAAGTCCAAATGCTTTTATGCCCACATCCCTTTGGCTTTCAGAGAAGACAATAGAATTAAGTTTCACATAGCTATGCATAGTTTGCAGTGCAGTTTGCGCCCTTTTAAAGGGAATAAACTCACAGTAGGGAAAATTATACATTCTCTGCACCCTTTTCGGTTTTCTATGTTCTGTTCATTGATAAGTTTGAAGACTGTATTTCTAGGAAATGAAATACATGAGGCTCTTTCACACTGCTTTTACTGGAGTGTTGAAAATGTCAGAAGCTGTGTCTGAGAACAGTTTTTAGCCAGTAGCGGGTGGGGGTGGTCTTGAAAAGCAAGATTCAGGCTGGGTACAGTGGCTCACGCCCGTAATCCCAGCATTTTGGGAGGCCCAGGCAGACGCATCACGAGGTCAGGAGATCGAGACCATCCTGGCTAACACGGTGAAACCCCGTCTCTACTAAAACTACAAAAAAATTAGCCAGGCATGGTGGCGGGCACTTGTAGTCCCAGCTACTCAGGAGGCTGAGGCAGGAGAATGGCGTGAACCCGGGAGGCGGAGCTTGCAGTGAGCCGAGATCGTGCCACTGCACTCCAGCCTGGGTGACAGAGCGAGACTCCGTCTCAAAAGAAAAAAAAAAAAAAGAAAAATAAGATTCAGGCATGACTTTCTAAACTATGGTGGATCATGATAAAAACATTTACTCTTTTTTCTTTTCTAAGCTGTAGGGTTTTTAACCTCTAATTTCAATTCCACATTTAAAGACAGCTTGAATTCTTTCTCAGTCTTAGTTTAATAATAATATGGTTAGAAGTATGCCTGTAGAGTATACTATTTCTTTGTGTTTCAGATATATTGAATACACAATTCTGTTTATGTGTTTAGCAATGCAGTTGCAGGCGAGAGTGCTCTAGACCGAATGGCTTGTGGACTTGGTGGAAAGCTTGTTCTGCCAATGATCAAGGAACACATTATGCAAATGCTTCAAAATCGTAAGCTGTGTCCTTCAAATGCTAGAATAGTGAAGTTGTGCCCTTTCTAAAGCTTAAATTCTAAGATATGTTTAGACCATTAAAAATTAATCTTTATCTTTTTATCACCCATATTTAACCCAATTCATTTATTTTACCTATAAAATTGTCAATCCCAAAGAAAATGTACAGATTTACTTCCTAGCCAAAAATATTTAGATTTGAATTTGAAAATGACGTTATTTGAATTTTTATGGAATATTAGAATCATATACTCTTCTTTCACCCAATATCTTTTATTTTTAAAAGAAGAAATTCTATCTAATGTTATCAAAAGAGAGACCACTTCTTTCTTTCTGTTTTTGCCCCTGACCGAGGTGATGGTGGAAGCCCACCTGCCTTGGAGGGCAGCTGTTGTTGTTGTTGACACAGGACTTCGCCATGTTGCCCAGGCTGGTCTCAAACTCCTGGCCTCAAGCAGTCCTCCTGCTTCAGCCTCCCAGAGTGCTTGGATTATAGCATGAGCTACCACACCTGGCCATCCTTCTTTTTTATTTCTATGAATATTTCCCTAATATTTGGTCAGTTACCTTTGTACCTGTAATATATATATCAATCCCAAAGTTTATTGTTGTATATGTTTTATTTTCATTTGTCTTTTTTTTTTTTTTCTTGAGATGGAGTCTTGCTCTGTCGCCCAGGCTGGAGTGCAGTGGCACAATCTCGGCTCACTGCAAGCTCCGCCTCCCGGGTTCACGCCATTCTCCTGCCTCAGCCTCTCTGAGTAGCTGGGACTACAGGCGCCTGCCACTACGACCAGCTAATTTTTTTGTATTTTTAGTAGAGACGGGGTTTCACCGTGGTCTCGATCTCCTGACCTCGTGATCCGCCCGCCTCGGCCTCCCAAAGTGCTGGGATTACAGGCATGAGCCACTGCACCCGGCCTAATTTTTGTATTTTTAGTAGAGACGGGGTTTCGCCGTGTTGGCCAGGCTGGTCTTGAACTCCTGACTTTAAGTGATCCACCTCCCTCGGCCTCCCAAAGTGCTGGGTTTACAGGTGTGAGCCACTGCGCCTGGCCTGATACATATTTTTAGAATCAAGTAGTCACGCACTTTTTCTGTTCATTTTTCTAAAAAGTAAATATACAAATGTTTTTATATTATATATACATATACCTTTTCCGAAAAAGTTTTGTTACTCTTTTCCAAATAAGAACTTTTATACATCTCCCTCTACCAGAATGACATGTTTATAGTGTCTAATTGCTATTCCATCTGTAATTTTTTTCTGTAGCTGACTGGAAATACCGGCATGCAGGATTGATGGCCTTATCTGCCATTGGTGAAGGGTGCCACCAGCAAATGGAAGGAATTCTAAATGAGATTGTAAATTTTGTTTTACTTTTTCTCCAGGATCCTGTAAGTACCAGTAAATATTTGATTCAAAATGATTAGTGTAGCTTCGTGTGGAAACCTTCTTGCTTTTACTAATGAAAGGGAACGTTTTCCAGCATCCAAGAGTGAGGTATGCAGCCTGTAATGCCGTGGGACAGATGGCTACAGATTTTGCACCTGGTTTCCAAAAGAAATTTCATGAGAAGGTAAGTAACAAGTCCTCAAACACCCAAATCAGACTTTAGGAAGAGGGGTGGACATTTCAACATGTATGCCCGTTTGGTTTCATTTCACAGGTGATTGCAGCTCTGCTGCAGACCATGGAAGACCAAGGCAATCAACGTGTGCAGGCCCATGCAGCTGCTGCCCTCATTAACTTTACTGAAGACTGTCCCAAGTCACTACTTATTCCATACTTGGATAATTTGGTGAAACATCTGCATTCCATTATGGTACTGAAGCTTCAAGAGGTAAGTTTTAAGATCCATAGGCTGCTTTCTGTTTGTAGATTAATTTGGGTTGATTTGATGGGTAAGAACTGGAGAAAGAGGGACTTGCAGCATGACCATAAAGAATATAAAGTAAAAAAACTGAGGAGGCTATTCGGAGTTGTGGAATCATGAGTAGAGAAATTCAGATTTGATCAAAATGTGGGCTGATAATTGGAATTGGGAAAGATACAGCTAAAGGTCAGGTAAAATCAGTGTATATAGATCACCCTGAAAATAAGGCAGAGAAGTTTTTGAACTCTGATTTATGTAAAGTGTGAAAAACCATTCTGTGTTCTTAAATGCTGCAAGAAATGATCCTATGGTAAGAAATTAGTGTAGTAGCACTGGGTGAGGCATACACAAAAAAGGCAGAAGATGTAAGGCAAGACCATCATACTGTCATCGTCCAGGGAGCTTAGATAGTAATAGTGGAAGAGGTGATTCTAAAAGACATTTCATGGGAAGCACTAACAGTTTGTTTCTGGCAGCTTGAATTTTAAAAGATGAAAGGGCCCGGCATGGTGGCTCACCCCGTAATCCCAGCACTTTGGGAGGCTGAGGCAGGTGGATCACCTGAGGTCAGGAGTTCGAGACCAGCCTGGCCAACATGGTGAAATCCCATTTCTCCTAAACATACAAAATTAGCCGGGTGTGGTGGTGCACGCCTGTAATTCCAGCTACTCGGGAGGCTGAGAGAGGAGAATCACTTGAACCCAGGAGGCAGAGGTTGCAGTGAGCTGAGGTGGTGCCACTGCCCTCCAACCTGGGCAATAAGAGCAAAATTCTGTTTCAAAAAAAAAAGATGGAAGAGAAGAAATTAAAAACCGTTGACTATTCTAACCAGAGTGACAGAAATACAGAAGTTGTAGAAACGTCATTTTTGAGTATCCAAGTAAAAATGATTATAGTTACAGCTGAAGTAAGGGATGCAACCTGAAAACAATTGACTTATGTTAGTCCAGCACAGTGCGTGAGAGATGTAGATGCGAAAATCAAGGATTTTAGCCCAGTTTATTGTCAAATGCAATGAAAATGGATTACTATTATAAAAATGAAATGAATAGAAGGCATAGAAAATAAAAGATATAAACCTGCTCTCAAATTGCTATTAAAGTTTCTAATGCCCTCAATTCTTATACTTAATATGAACTGGTAGCAAATAGTTAACAAACCACAGTTTGCGTAGCACTGGTGATTGGTCAGAGAGCAAGACAAACAAGAAATGCAATGTCTCAGAAGCCAAAGACAGAGGACTTATAAACAAAGGCCCAAGTTCTCAGTATCAGATGACAGCAGACTAAGAATATAATAAAGGAAATATTCATGTGCCCGAAGGCAGACCGAGGTGGACCCAAGTTGAAGGCAGATTGGTTGGTTGGTTAAATCAGTAATGGATGGATCCAACATGACTTTACAGGTTTGGGTGGATGGCTGTGGTATGATAGTCCCTGTGTACCCCTGTCCTTCCTTCCTGCAGTGAGGCACTATATGGGTTTTTAAAGATAAGTGGAAGGAGTTGTTGGGATGGGATGGTAGGAGGACAGTGTTCACGAGGAAGAGTTGTGCAAAGAGAAGGTAGCCTAGCGGAGGAGGAAAGACATTTCCTCTGAGGACAGCAGCACAGTCCACACTAAACATGGAGCAGAGGCTGAGGTGCAGAAGCAGGAAGTAAGATAACTTCCTCAAGACATAGTTGAATGTGTAACACAAGGTAAAGAACTCTGCTGAGAGTGTGGGTGTAGTTGATGTGGGGAATTATGAAAATCTGGAGTAGTAACTGGGTCAGGTTCATATGAGTCAATAAATATTTTATTTTATTTATTTATTTTTATTTTGAGATGGAGTCTTGCCCAGGCTGGAGTGCGATAACGCAACCTCCGTCTCCCAGGTTCAAGCCATTCTCCTGCCTCAGCCTCCCGAGTAGCTGGGTTACAGACATGCACCACCACACCCGGCTAATTTGGCTAATTTTTGTATTTTGAGTGGAGACAGGGTTTCACCATGTTGGCTAGGCTGTTCTTGAACTCCTGACCTCAAGTCATCCGCCCACCTGGGCCTCCCAAAGTCCTGGGATTACAGGTGTGAGTCACCGTGCCCGGCTTCCTCTTTTTTTTTTTGAGACAGAGTCTTGCTCTTGTCAACCCAGCTGGGATGTAGTGGTGCAATCTTGGCTCACTGCAACCTCTGCCTCCCAGTTCAAACAATTCTCCTTCCTCTGCTTCCCAAGTAATGGGATTACTGGGGTGTGCCGCCACACCTGGCTGATTTTTATTTATTTATTTAGTAGAGACAGGGTTTCACTATGTTGGCCAGGCTGGTCTTGAACTCCTGACTCAGGTGATCCACCCGCCTCAGCCTCCCAGAGTGCTGGGATTACAGAAGAACTACTGTAAAATATTGCTGGTGACAGGACGGGCCCAGCAGCAAATAGGTAGTAAGCATTTATTACTAGCTGGGTCAGAACACCAGATCTTTGGTGCAGAGAAAAAGGTCATCTCATCTGTTTTCAGCAAGAGAGATGCAAGAGAAGGCAGCAGGGTTCCTTGAGGGATCTTCTGGGGAGGGGGAGTTAGAAAATAAAGGAAGGGGCCAAAGAGGGAATTTTCTTTACGACATAGTAAGACAGCACAAAATATAATCATAAGTAGAGGAAATCAGTGAAGAAAAAAAATGAGTATGAAGTGTAGGCATTAAAGTTGATGAACACAAAAATTTTGATTCCGTATCTGTACTCAAGAATTAGCTGTGCTTTGAGATGAGACAAAAATGAGTAAGGGGTGTTGTGTTAATAGAAGAGAGAAAAAAAATCTCAAATAGTTCAACATAGATTCTTTTTATAGAAATTTCCTCCAAAACCTACAATCTCTACTTCTAGAGAGGTGGTCTCGTTCAGCTGTTTGAGAAAAGCATTCAAGAACTTGAAGGGAGTAGTAATTGTAAATTTAAATACTTCTTCCAGTTTTCCTTTGAAGTAATAATTTGTGTCTTCCTTCTAGTTGATTCAGAAAGGCACCAAGTTAGTTTTGGAACAAGTTGTGACATCCATTGCATCAGTTGCCGATACTGCAGAAGAAAAATTTGTCCCCTACTATGATTTATTTATGCCATCACTGAAGCACATTGTTGAGAATGCAGTTCAAAAAGAACTGAGACTTCTGAGAGGAAAAACTATTGAATGCATTAGCCTCATTGGTCTGGCTGTTGGGAAGGAAAAGTAAGTAATTTCTTTCTTTCTTTTTTTTTTTTTTTTTTTTGAGACGGTGTCTTGCTCTGTCGCCCAGGCTGGAGGGCAGTGGCACGATCTTGGCTCACTGCAAACTTTGCCTCCCGGTTGACGCCATTCTCCTGCCTCAGCCTCCCAAGTAGCTGGGACTACAGGCGCCCGCCACCACCCCCAGCTAATTTTTTGTATTTTTAGTAGAGACGGGGTTTCACCATGTTAGCCAGGGTGTCTCGATCTCCTGACCTCATGATCCGCCCGCCTCGGCCTCCCAAAGTGCTGGGATTACAGGCGTGAGCCACTGCGCCCGGCCAGTAATTTCTATTATGTTAAATTTACTGTATGTAACTTGGCTGTGGAGGCATTGAGAGTACTAGAGGGATTTTTTCCTTCTGATAAATGGTTTTCTGGATGCTTGTTTTTTTCCTTACTCCTTTCACATTGCTCCTGTTTTATATACAGATTAATTCCTGTCTTCATCTTTTCATTGTTTGTTTGGTTTGGTTTTTCTTTTTTTTTTTTGAGACCAAGTCTCACTCTATCACCCAGGCTGGAGTGCAGTGGCATGATCTAGCTCACTGTAACCTCTGCCTTCTGGGTTCAAGCGATTCTCCTGCGTCAGCCTCTCAGGTAGCTGACATTACAGGCACCTGCCACCACTGCCAGCTGATTTTTGTATTTTTAGTAGAGATGGGGTTTTACTATGTTGGCCAGGCTAGCCCTGATCTCCTGACCTCAAGCAATCTGCTCACGGGTGTGAGCCACCGTGCCCAGCCCGTCTTTTTGTTGTTAATATTAGGGTTTCTTTTTAGCTCAGCTATGCTCTTGATGCCTCCTCCTTTCCCCACCACACACAGTGCATCTCGTGGGAGGTGTGTAGAAATCAGTATCCATGTTTGTTCCCTTTAAATATGTGCTTGGAAACATGTCATTTGCTTTCCTATTAATCTAAAATGCATCAAGTGTTCTAAGAGAAATCTATGCATATAGATCTTCAGAAAATAGTTACCAAGGACCATTGGCCAGTGTGTTTCTCAGCCAACATCTCAGAATTGTTCAAGCTAATGCAAAAGAAGTTTCTCTGTCATTGAACCCTCATGTTCTGACCCTCAGAATTATCAGCAGGGAAGCTCTGTCTTGCCTTCTTCAAAACCAGCATCAGTATTAATTTATATTTGGAACTGGTTTCTGTGAGACACTGACCACTAAAACATTGGTATGTTTTATACCAATAAAATATTTTTATGTCCCATACTCTATATATCTGGCTTTCAATGTGTCTTTAAAACGCTGCCTGTCTATACAATGGAGATTACCAGAACTGCAAAGAGTTAAGTGAAAATCACAGACAAAATTTTATGCAGTGAATTCTATAAACAATCCAAAATTTTCTTTCTGAATTTGAATTCGTTTTACTGCTTGAAATGCGTAAGCCATAGACTAACACGTGATGCCATTAGAAGTACCTTTATACTGTAGTTCACTGCCCTTCAGTGGAAAATATATTTTTCTAGAAAGTGAACTAAATCTGTCACAATATAGATGAGAATTTTTCAATATGATAGTTTTATCTTTGGAAGTTATGACCTATGTGGGCAATGTAGTCGATTTTTTGGCAACGCTTTACTAATTACACAAGAAACAAAATTCAGTATCAACAAGTGTGTCTCTACATATTTTCCTCTAGTTCATGCAGGATGCATCAGATGTGATGCAGCTTTTGTTAAAGACCCAGACAGACTTCAATGATATGGAAGATGATGATCCTCAGGTAAGTGATCTTAATGCATTTGCTTTGATCCGCTAATGAGTTGTGGACAGCACACGGTTCAATATATTTAAAACAAAAGGAGTGATAGATTTCTTGACATACTACCAAACCCTGCTAGCAGAGACATTCTTCACTGATTTTCCTTCTGTTTCTCAAGCTACTTTTTCTCAGTCTGTTGTAGGTTGCTCTTGCTTTCTCTGACTCTCACTCAAGTTTTGGTGTTTGTGGGTTCTGTCCAAGGCTCTCTTATCTTCTCACTCCTGTGGAGCAGTGTCACTCACAGACATGGCTTCCGGTTTCCTCTGTGTGCTTGCAACTTTCAGATCTTCAGAATTGAAGATTCGTTTATCCAACATGTAGTAGACATCTCCATTTGGGTGTCTTCTAGCCCTTTGAGGGCTGCATGACCTCCCTCCCCTAGCAGAAAATACAGAACCCAAGAATCTCAGGACACACTGCTTACCTCTCTGCCGATGAACAGACAAAGGCATTTCATTAGGAAGAACCCCTGCCTCTCGACACACACGCACATACACACATAGGTATACACACCCAGCTAACGCTTGCTCATGTTTCTCATCCTTTACAAGATTTTCCTGATCTGTTCAGTCTCAATGGTGGGCAGTGCCAACACTGTTATAGTAACATCATAAATGTTTGTCATATCTTGATGGTATTCCCAATGCCTAACATATAATAAGGCACTCAGTAAATAATTGTTGAGTTAAATTTTGACTTTACATAGCCACACTGTAATAGTTTAAGTAGGTAAACATACCATTTTGCAAAGAAAGCATGTTTTGTTGTTGTTTGCTTTCTTTGCAAAATGATATGCAAATATACATGTATGTTTTGTATGTACAGAGATAACAGGCAGGAGGGATACTTAGCAGACTGCTGACAGTAGGGAGGCTGAGGGGACTGTAAGCTGTAGGGAGGGGTGGTAAGGACGAGGCATGTTGCTCACCTTTGTATCAGCCAGCATATAGTTTAATGCCTGGCATGTGAGAAACACCCAGTACCTATCTGAAGAGTGGGTGGACTTTTACATATGAAATCATTAAGAGGTGGGGCATGTGTCCATGCATGCTCAATAGATAAATAGGTAGGTGGATGACAGATATCAGGGGATAAGAATCACTTTCTAGGTTGCAGGGATGGTGAATGGAACCGGATTCTCTAGGTAATTTGCAGATGATGAAGTCTGTGTAAACACAGTAATAGGAGAAGAGGTGTTTTAAATATATTCAGCCACTTACGAGAAAATTATAACAGCTAAGAGAAAAGGATGTTTTGTTTCTTGGGTTTTAATAAATGTTTAATGAATGGAGTGGCAGGCAATAGGGATACAGAGTCAGATAAAGTACATTCTGTCTTCAAAAAATTTGTAACTGGGAGTTGGTGAAATGTTTGGTTTTGTTTAGGTGATTAGTTTCATTTAGGTGATTCAGATGCTTAGAAAGAAAACTATTATCACTTACTGAAAGTAGAAAGAAATACCCAAGGTTCTGGTCTTTGTCTTTTGCCTCACCTGCTGTCCATATCCCAGTGTAATGAGTTCACAGGAATTTCATTATTGATTCTGGACCTTTTAAGTACATAACCTTTAGAAATGCTCTTACTGCTTAAAGTACTGTGAACATATCAATAAAACATTGTTTCTATGAAATAAGGAAATGGCTTTATCACATTTACCCATTGTTTTTTAATCTATTTTAATTTTAAAATTTTTCCCCAGATCTCTTACATGATCTCAGCATGGGCCAGAATGTGCAAAATCCTTGGAAAAGAATTTCAGCAATACCTTCCAGTGGTTATGGGACCTTTAATGAAGACGGCTTCAATTAAGCCCGAAGTAGCCCTTTTAGATAGTAGGTGTCTTTAGAAGGACCTATTGGTTATAATAGTTCTCTCTTTGTTATTATTTTTAATATGCATTTGTTTTCTTCTCCGTTAATAGCCCAAGACATGGAGAATATGAGTGATGATGATGGTTGGGAATTTGTGAACCTTGGAGATCAGCAAAGCTTTGGTATTAAAACTGCAGGACTAGAAGAAAAATCAACTGCTTGCCAGATGTTGGTAAGAGAGTACTGTTTTTATTAAACTTTTATTTTACATCTTATATACATTTCATATGAGTGCTTTTAATAGCTGCTAAAGAAATTACTTTGGAGAGCCAGTAATATATTCCTTAAAAAGTAAAGTTTTCTTTCCATTTTAAAAGAAATCGTATGGATAAACCTTTCATTATCACTGCTGTTTTAAATAGCAAAAAAACAACAAATAGCCCAAATTCCTGTTAGTGGGAAGATGAATGATAAATTACTGTGCCTTGGAGTAATATACAGCCATTACGAAAAGTTTATAAGCTACACGAGGGAAGGATTTTTGTTTTGTTCTTAGTCTGTAGTAGGTGGCCATGGAATGTTTTTTAAACAAATGAACAGAAGTGTGTTCATGCTATTTAATGTAAAACAAAACTTGTATGATTTCAATTGTGTAAAAAAATAGATATGGCAGGAAAATCAAAATGTTTGGTTATTGTCCCTTATGGTGTTTATGGTGTGCATATGTGTGTTTCGTTCCTAGTTTTCTTTTTGTTTTCTTTATGAGCATGCGTTTTAAAGTGAAGGATAATACTTTCTTTTTTTTTTTTTTTTTGAGATGGAGTCTCTCTTTTTCACCCAGGCTGGAGTGCAGTGGCACGATCTTGACTCACTGCATCCACCTCTGGCGTTCAGTTGATTCTCCTGCCTCAGCCTCCCGAGTAGCTGGGATTACAGGCGCCTGCAACCACAGCTGGCTACTTTTTGTATTTTTAGTAGAGATGGGTTTCACCATTTTGGCCAGGCTGGTTTTGAACTCCTGACCTCAGGTGATCCGCCTGCCGTGACCTGGGATTACAGGCATGAGCCACCGCACCTGGCCAATACTTATTTTTATTAGATTTTAGAAATTATAGTATATTACAAATTTAGCAGTTAAGTAAACCTAAATAAAAGTCGCTTAAATTTTATTTTTTGTATTTATATTACATGTTCTAGTTCATTTAAAGGTGTATTTCTTACTGTCATCTTCAATACTTAGTATCTATAAATTATAAACACTTTGGATTTGTGGGTTTTTTCTCCTGTCTCAACTGGAGAGCACATACAAATAATAACATCTTTAAACAGAATTAATCTTTAGATGTAGTAGAAGAGAATGCAACAATTGGGTTTTTTGGGCTTTTTTTTTTTTTTTCTTTTTGAAACAGAGTCTTACTCTGTCGCTCAGGCTGGAGTGCAATGGCTTGATCTCAGCTCACTGCAGCCTCTGTATCCTGGGTTCAAGCGATTCTCCTGCCTTAACCTCCCGAGTAGCTAGGATTATAGGCGCACGCCACCACGCCTGGCTAATTTTTTGTATCTTTAGTAGAGACGGGTTTTCACCATGTTGGCCAGGCTGGTCTCGAACATCTGACCTCGCGATCCGTCTAGCTCTGTCACCCAGGCTGGAGTATAGTGGTGCCATCCCGTCTCACTGCCACCTCCACCTCCTGGGTTCAAGTGATTCTCCTGCTTCAGCCTCCCAGGTAGCTGGCATTACAAGCACCCGCCACCATGCCTGGCTAACTTTTGTATTTTTAGTAGAGTCGGGGTTTCACTGTGTTGGCCAGGCTGGTCTCGAACTCCTGACCTCGTGATCTACCAACCTCAGCCTCCCAAAGTGCTGGGATTACAAGCATGAGCCACCATGCCCAGTCATGATTTTTTAAAAATACAAAATAACAGAAGCGTTTTCTACAGATTTACAAAGTAAATGCTACAATTAACTGATGGTTTCAGGGTTTTTTGTATCTTTTACAATGATATTTCCTCAATTAAGTGGTACATTTTGTTTGATGTATTGCTGAAACTTGCTGAGTGGAATACGAATGATTCCAGCCTTTGAAGGACAATATATACAACAATAATTTCCTTTTTTTTTTTGTCACTCACCAATACTACAATCATTTCATGACCCTTCTTTTAAAACACTTTTTAGTTGGAAGACTAATTTGACAGTTCTACATGCAACTTTAAATGTAGTTCTAGTCAAAATACAACCTCCTATAGTCCTTATGATTTTGCTGTTTGTTAATATTAATGCTTGAAAACTAACATGAATCTTTATTTCCTCCCAATACTTTGGTTACAGGTTTGCTATGCTAAGGAGTTAAAAGAAGGCTTTGTGGAGTACACCGAACAGGTTGTCAAACTGATGGTCCCTTTACTGAAATTTTATTTCCACGATGATATCCTACAACTTTTGAATACAAAACATGTCTAAATTTAGTGAACTTTTAGTTTCTTGGAGTATTAGACAGTGTTCACTGAAGTAGACTTCACCATGATTGATTGTATTTGCACTAAGTGTACTTCGAGATGATAAACTCGGTTCTCTGCATGTGCCTTTGTTTCCACTTGTGCCAAAACATGAAAAAGAAAACGTGACCTATCCTATGTTTGTCAGCTTTCTGTGGCCCACTTAAGGATTTAAGGATAACTAGCAAATGATTACAATTATATATAGTTGCTACTTTCCCCAAATATCTTTTGGTAAATGTTAAGAAAGTAAGACTTTTATTTTAAGAGATGGTGTCTCACTCTGTCACCTAGGCTGGAGTGCAGTGGCGTGATCAGGGCTTACTGAAACCACAACCTCCCAAGTAGCTGGGACCCAGGTGCACAACACTGAGCCCAGCTAGATTTTTATGATGATGATGATGATGATGAATTTTTTTTTTTTTTTTTTGTAGAGATAAGGTCTCCCTATGTTGCCCAGGCTGGTCTCAAACTCCTGGGCTGAAGCAGTCCTCCTGCCTTGGCCCCACAAAGTTATGGGATTACAGGCCTGAGCCACTGTGCCTGGCAAGACCTGTCTTAATAGATTAGAGAACCACTGATAGATGGTCAGCTTTCTGTAGCAGTGAGAATCCTACATTTCAAATGTGGATAGCACCTTTAGCAGGAAACATCGCTTGGCACATCTGCATTCTTTTTTGACACAGAGTCTCACTCTGTTGCCCAGGCTGGAGTGCAGTGGCATGATCTCAGCTCACTGCATCCTCCACCTCCCAAGTTCAAGCGATTCTTCTGCCTCAGCCTCCTGAGTAGCTGGGATCACAGACATGCGCTACCATGCCCAGCTAATTTTTTTGTATTTTTTGTTTGTTTTTGTTTTTAAGTAGAGACGGGCTTTCACCACGTTGGCCAGGCAGGTCTCGAACTCCTGACCTCAGGTGATCCACCCACATCTGCGTTCCAGTATCCTTCTCAACATAATGATAGTCATAATTAATATTTTCCAGTACATTTTTATGCCTTTACACACGAGAGTGGTAGAGCCCAGACACAAACCCAGATCTGCCTGACTCCAAAGCCCCTTTGTCATTATTCCTCTTATGGTATCCTATAGTGGTATCCTTTACAGAAGACAGCTTTTACCCAACAAAGACTTAACTTCCCAGGATGCCAGAGGACAAAGCAGGATTGCTTTTAAGAGGAAGTTATCAAGGCCTTATTTTATAAATGAGATTAGACAGGGAAAGGCAATTTAATCTTTATTGAAAACTGAAAAGGCCAGCATAGGAAGAGGTCCTCGGTAGTTTTTTTCAGGGAAATGCTTCAGTTGCATTTATTAGAAACAGAT
The DNA here is from genome assembly GCF_006542625.1 of Nomascus leucogenys. Lineage (NCBI taxonomy): Eukaryota > Metazoa > Chordata > Mammalia > Primates > Hylobatidae > Nomascus > Nomascus leucogenys. The sequence continues at coordinate 21,995 of NW_022096919.1, forward strand.
ACTACCTAAGGTTTTGAGGTAGGTACACCTTGAGGCATGCTAATGGTCATGGGTCCTTTCATAGTCATTTTTGTATTTTGGTTTACATTTGAGCAGTAGGCAGCCCTTCACTGCTGCTGGACTCATTCCTGCCACTATTATAGGTGACAGGAGACAGGAGGTATGTCTTTTCTATTTTTATACATGCTTTATATTTAACACAAGCTCTTGGGTATCTTAGATAAACAGAAGTTGCCTAGCACTCCTATTAGTACATTGAACCCTTTAACATTTAAGCAAAATAATAAACAGTCTTTTGAGGTTCCTTAACAATGAAACGTGTTCGAGTGGCAGCAGCAGAATCCATGCCTCTCCTCCTGGAGTGTGCAAGAGTCCGTGGTCCTGAGTATCTCACACAGATGTGGCATTTTATGTGTGATGCTCTAATTAAGGCCATTGGTACAGAACCAGATTCAGACGTCCTCTCAGAAATAATGCATTCTTTTGCAAAGGTGAGTATTTTTCTCTTAAAAAATAAGTATAAGGTTGTATGTTCATTTATTAGTCTTGCTAAAGTAAAAAAAAAAAATTGAGACAGAGTATTGCTCTGTCACCCAGGCTGAAGTGCAGTGGCACAATCGCAGCTCACTGCAACCTCCACCTCCTGGGTTCAAGCAATTTTTATGCCTCATCCTTCCAAGTAGTTGGGATTATAGGCATGTGCCACCACACCTGGCTACTTTTTGTATTTTTAGTAGATATTCCCCAGGCTGGTCTCAAACTTCTGGCCTCAAGTGATCCACCTCGGCCTCCCAGAGTGCTGGGGATTACAGATATAAGCCAGCTAAATAAATTTTTATATGCTGTAGTGTATGATTTTTTTAAAAATAAAAATGTTAAATTTTTTTGTTGTAATATTTTGGTGGTATTATGTTTGTTTTAAAGAGGGTAAATTTGCCTTGGAAGGGCAGTATAGGTAGAGGGAATGATATGGGCAACGGCATGGAAGCATGCATTCTTTGGAAGAAGAGAAGAAATTCTGAATACTCTAGTATTTTCGTCTTGCACTTAATAATCCAACTATAGAAGCTTGGGTACCATCTCCAGTTTCTATTCTTTACACTTTCCTCAATTCTTCTCTGTTTTTTTTCATTGCCCATCTCTTTTTCATGCCATTGAAATAGCCTCACTTGGTCTACTCCAGATGTCTCCTTTCTTTTCCTCTCAGTTCATTCTCCTTTCCTCAAGCACTGCCTTCCTCTTCATTGAGTCACTTCCTTTCTCATACAGTGTCACTCCCATTTTGCACAACTCTAGTTTGCTCCAATCTTGATTGAAGATTTACAGTTTCTCAGCATCTTTATGTGTCCTTATTTACACTCCTGTAATTCAGAATTCCTTCTGTTTTTCCAAAGATAGCATGCTTCCATACCTTTGCCTATATTATTTCTTCTACCTCTAATGCCCTTCCTTCAATGTTCTCCTTGTATGTTGTGTGTATGGAGTATGGATATAGCAATTGTGTTCCTTAGGAGCTGGTGTGTGTGTATATATATACGTGTGTGTTCCATCTTTGAATCCTCAGTACCAAGCATGATGCCTGGCACCTAGGTGTGCTCAGAAGTGTTTAAAAGAAAATATTTTTTTCTAACTCCAATCTTTAAAATGCTGTCATTCTAACAAATACAAGCTAAGCATATGTAAATAATTAATATTCCAGGATACTGAACTGTGTTCATTTTTCCATATGATTCTTAGTGGAGTTTAACTTTGGACTCTAAACACCCCTAATTTTATGGATTGCTTTCCTTCCTCAACCTCATTAGTGCATTGAAGTAATGGGAGATGGATGCCTTAATAATGAACACTTTGAAGAACTGGGAGGTATATTGAAAGCAAAGCTTGAAGAACATTTTAAAAATCAAGAATTACGACAAGGTAAGTTTTCCATGCTTTTATTTCTGAATATAATCCTTGACCATCTTGGTGATCAGTTAAAACATTTATTTGGGTGTGTTTCAGTTAAAAGACAAGATGAAGACTATGATGAACAGGTCGAAGAGTCACTACAAGATGAGGTAAATTATTCCCTTTGGAACTTACATGACCACTTGCATCTGAAAGACTTGTAAATGCCTCAGTTTCTGATTTATGTGACGTCATTCTGATGTAATTATCAGTCTTTAGCAGAGGAGTCAGATATATTTCCTCTCTTAATTTATGAATAAGTAATTTGAAATTAAACTGATATGTCTTTTGGTGCTATGTGCATTTTGTTGTAATACCTCACTCAACAAAACACTTGAGGTTTACCTAGTTCATTTATATCCTGCTCACAACAACCATTTGTATTTTGTGGTGCTTTCACTATATTAAAGATGAGTAACCTAAAATTCCAATGTTAAATGATTGCCCAGAGTCACACTGTTGACAGTCTGGGGCCTTTTCCACCATGTTACTTAGTTCTCTCATCAACCATCTAGGACTGTCAAGCATACTTCATTGTGTGGTTTAGAGTCTAGCATCTCATATGTGGCCGCTTGGTGGGCCAGTGCTACCGTGTAGGTAATACCAGCTTCCTGAAGGTGCCCACGTGCTTGTAGGCCCAAATTGCCACTAACAGCAAGACCCCATTCTCCCCACCATCCACCCCGAAACTACGATTATTCTGCTGAAAACAAAGTAAAATAGTAAAAACACCTTCGTTTCAGAATGTAGAAATTAGAGATAATTTTTCAACCCATCTTATTTTAAGTATGTTCAAGGAAAATCTTTGCAATAATACAGTTCTTGCCACACACCTTTGTCTTTCCAGGTAAGACTGGCCTTTGATTAGTAAGAGACATGATAACCCACCCTTGAAGGTTACTCCAGTCTCTAGACTCTTGATTTACCCTTAAGACAGGAATGAGAAATTGATTTTCTGCATTTTTTAAGGTTTTTATAAATGTTAACTATTGATAATAGAAAATATACTTTTTAATCCATATGGGTGTGTATGTGTGTGTTTTTTTTAGGATGATAATGATGTTTATATTCTGACCAAAGTGTCAGATATTTTACACTCAATATTCAGTAGCTACAAAGAAAATGTGTTACCATGGTTTGAACAGCTGCTTCCATTAATTGTCAACCTCATTGTAAGTGTTACCTCTCTTAATAGTTGTTTTGCATAGTTTACCTGGAATTCTTTTCACTGCAGTGTAAAATCTAATGCTTGAAGTTAAAATGGGTCTCAGAAATGATTGTTTCCATTGTACATCTTTGATTTTATCAAGTTGACTGCATTACCCTGGATATTTTCTCATTCATTATATGCTTGAAGATTCCTAACTTGGTTTTCCATAGGCCAATTCAGTTCTAACACATCTGAAAGATATACAAGTGAATTTTTTTTATTATTTCAGATTATCTGTGCCTCCTAAATTAATAAAAGGAAACAGAATGGTTACTTCTTTTTTAGTGGACCATAGATAATTCAATTATCTTTGTTATATACTACCAGCAATCATGGATTATGGATAATGGGCATATATATATACATATATATTTTTTTTTTTTCTCTCACCCATATATTTGATTTTTAAAAAATGTTTTATAGACTTTTTTTTTGTTTTTTGTTTGTTTGTTTGTTTTTCTCAAGATGGAGTCTTGCTGTGTCGCCCAGGCTGGAGTGTAGTGGCACAATCTCGGCTCACTGCAACCTCTGCCTTCTGGGTTGAAGCAATTCTCCTGCCACAGCCTCCCGAGTAGCTGGGATTACAGATGCACCGCCACACACCGACGAATTTTTTGTATTTTTATAGAGATGGGGTTTCCACCATGTTGACCAGGCTGGTCTCCAACTCCTGACCTAATGATCCACCCGCCTCGGCTCCCGAAGTGCTGGGATTACAGGCATAACCACTGCGCCCAGGCCTAGACTTCCTATTTTAAAGCAGTTTTAGAGGTCACAACCAAATTGAACAGGAGGTACAGAGATTTCCCATGTGCTCTGCCCTGTGCATGCATGGCCTCAGCACCATTAACACCCTCCATCACAGTGGTAGATACATGTGTTTCCATTTATGGACCTACATCAACACATCATATAATGGCCTATGTGTATTCAGTTTTTTGTTTGTTTTGTTTGTTTGTTTATTTTTAGTTGTGTTTTTTTGTTGGGTTTTTTTAGTAAGAGATGGGGTTTCACCATATTGGCAGACTGGTCTCCATCTCCTGACCTTGGATCCGCCCACTTGGCCTCCCAAGTGCTGGGATTACAGGCGTGAGCCACCTCGCCCGGCCATGTATTCGGTTTTTTTTAAAAATATATTATAAAGTAGCAGCTATCATCAGATGTTTTAGAATTTTTCTTTTTGGCTTTCAGTTTTTGCATTTTTATTGTATTAAGTAGTGCATTAACATTTTTTAAAAGATTCAGGCACACATGACTTAGCCTGTTTGAATAAATGCTATAAATTATTAGATCTTTGCAGCTTTTTTTTTATTACTGTATTTTTTTAATGTAGCATTACATTGTCTTTTTTACGAAGTAAATTTATATACAATGCTGCCACTGTCAGTTCTTCTGTGTGATAGTGTCAGATTGTAGAGTTCTGTAACAAATCATACAAGTCTTTGAAACCTAAATTTTATTAAATCTATGTATTTGATTGAATATCGTTGGTCACAAGAAGTTGTTGTTACTATGTTTTCTTTTTCTTTTGCCTGTATCAGGAATATCAATGTAAGCAGATAGTCTATAGTGAATAATTCTTTACATTGTTTGTGTACACCAGTATTTGAAGCTTAAAAGAGAATTTCTTTGTAGTGTCCACATAGACCATGGCCAGACAGACAATGGGGATTATGTATCTTTGATGATGTCATAGAACACTGTAGTCCAGCCTCATTTAAATATGCAGAATATTTCTTAAGACCAATGCTCCAATATGTATGTGACAACAGCCCAGAAGTCAGGCAAGCAGCTGCATATGGCCTGGGAGTCATGGCACAGTATGGTGGAGATAATTATCGCCCTTTTTGTACAGGTACCTTTGCTTTTTCAGTTACGTGCATTTCATTCCAGACATCCTGTGAATCCCTACTTTACTCTCTCTACCACACTCCCAAACATTATTTGCCTATTTCTGCTGTAGTCTGTTTTCAGACATCTCATCTGTAGCATTTAGGATTTTAGATGATAAAAAGATGATTTATTCTCATAGAAATAGAATCAAAGACATCCCCTGCCCCCAGCCTTCCAGGGTGCATTTCTCTTTGCGTTTTGGCAATATACAATAGCCTTAGAATAGGACTTTTTTTTTTTTTTTTTTTTTTTTTAATTGAGACGGAGTCTCACTCTGTCACCCAGGCGGGAGTGCAGTGGCACAATCTCGGCTCACTGCAACCTCCGCTTCCTGGGTTCAAGCAATTCTGCTTCAGCCTCCCGAGTAGCTAGGACTACAGGTGCCCGCCACCATGCCTGGCTGATTTTTTCTATTTTTAGTAGAGATGGGGTTTCACCGTGTTAGCCAGGATGGTCTCGATCTCCTGACCTCATGATTGGCCCGCCTCAGCCTCCCAAAGTGCTGGGATTACAAGCGTGAGCCACCACGCCTGGCAGAATAGGACTTTTAAAACTTACTGGGGAATATAGTTAGGCAGCTTTTAAAGCTTAAGGACCCTCGGAGGATATGGTGAGTACTATAAATCTGGAGGCCACTAATCTCTCTGGGTCTCTCAGTTAGTAGAGGGCTAGTGCTCCTGTCCATGCTGGGGCAGTCCCCCTTCTGTTGCCATTCTGTAATGACATAGCCAAGAAGACAACACTTCCCATACACTTTAACATTTCTTTACCATAGTCAATATCTGAACCAAATACAAAAATATATGTATTCATTTGCATGAAAATGTGAGGTTTTAGCTGAACTTCTTTCAAATGCTTATTTTAGAAGCACTTCCCCTGCTGGTAAGAGTTATTCAGTCTGCGGATTCTAAGACCAAAGAAAATGTCAATGCTACAGAGAATTGCATCTCAGCAGTAGGGAAAATCATGAAGTTCAAGCCTGACTGTGTAAACGTTGAAGAGGTCCTTCCACACTGGTTGTCTTGGCTGCCACTACATGAAGATAAAGAAGAAGCTGTTCAGACTTTCAATTATCTATGTGACCTGATTGAAAGGTAGGAAAGCAGACTGTGACCTTATTTCCTTCCCCTCCACAGTGCTTCCTGGTTTTTCTTGCCTAACATCAGTCTTAAGGTTTAACTGCATGATCTCTGCACAGTCCTCAGTTGTATAGGTTTATAATAGTGCTGTCTTTATAAATCATATTAAGAAACCATATCACAGTTAACATTGCCCTTATAATAAGGTCTAATTGTGAGTTATTCTTTATGAAATTAGATTCAACAGATGAGGCACTTTAGTGATTTCTTTGTTTTTAAATTTTTTTGGTAGCGACAAGGTCTTAACTGTTTTGCACAGGCAGGTCTCAAACTCTTGGCCTCAAGAGATCCTCCCACCTCAGCCTCCCAAAGTGCTGGGATTACAGGCATGAGCCACCAAACCCAACCTAAGGGCATATTGTTTAGTGTCTGTTTTCTAAGTCCAAGTTCCCCCCAAATATCAGTCAGATCTAAGCTCTGTCGCTATTAATTATTATTTTTAGGTTATGAATAAATTCAAGGGCTACAACCACTGCACTATTGTAGCAATAGGCC
>NW_022096920.1:0-50526 GCF_006542625.1 Nomascus leucogenys
GACTATATTGGAAAAAGGAAAAAGTTCACATAAAAACTACACAGGAGCAATCTGTGAAACTTCTCTCTGTTCTGTGCATTCAACTAACATAGTTCAACCTTAGTTTTGATTGAGCAGTTCTGAAACTCTCTTTCTGTAGAAAATGCAAGTGGACCTTCGGAGCGCTAAGAGGACTATAGCGGAAAAAGGAATACCTTCAAATACAAACTTCACAGAAGCATTCTGTGAAACTTCTTTCTGTTCTTTGCATTCATCAAACAGAGTTGAACCTTACATTTGATTGAGCACTTCTGAAACACCCTTTCTATAGAAAATGCAATTGGACATTCAGGGAGCTAAGAGGCCTATAGTGAAAAGGAATGTGTTCAAATAAAAGCTGCACAGAAGCAATCTGTGAAACTTCTTACTGTTCTGTGCATTCAACTAATAGAGTTGAACCTTAGTTTATATTGAGCAGTTATGAAACACACTTTCTGCAGAAAATGCAAGTGAACATTCAGGGCGCTAAGAGGCCTACAGTTGAAAAAGTTATATGTTCAAATAAAAACTACAAAGAAGCTATCTGTGAAACTTCTTACACTTCTGTGCATTCAACTAACAGAGTTCAACCTTACTTTTGATTGAGCAGTTCTGAAACACCCTTTCTGTAGAAAATGCAAGTGGACATTCAGGGCGCTGAGAGGCCTATAGTGGGAAAAGTAATATCTTCAAATAAAAACTACACAGAAGCAATCTGTGAAACTTATTAATCTTCTGTGCATTCAACTAACAGAGTTGAACCTTAGTTATTATTGAGAAGTTCTGAAACACTCTTTTAGTAGAAAATGCATGTGAACATTCAGGGCGCTAAGAGGCCTATAGCGGAAAAATGAATATGTTCAAATAAAAACTACACAGAAGCAATCTGTGAAATTTCTTTCTGTTCTGTGCATTCAACTAACACAGTTCAACCTTAGTTTATATTGAGCAGTTATGAAACACACTTTCTGCAGAAAATGCAAGTGAACATTCAGGGCGCTAAGAGGCCTATAGTTGAAAAAGGTATATGTTAAAATTAAAACTACACAGAAGCTATCTGTGAAACTTCTTACACTTCTGTGCATTCAACTAACAGAGTTCAACCTTACTTTTGATTGAGCAGTTCTGAAACACCCTTTCTGTAGAAAATGCAAGTGGACATTCAGGGCACTAAGAGGCCTATGGTGGAAAAAGGAATACCTACAAATGAAAACTACACAGAAGCAATCTGTGAAACTTCTTACTATTCTGTGCATTCAACTAACAGAGTTGAACCGTAGTTATTATTTAGCAGTTCTGAAACACTCTTTCTGTAGAAAATGCAAGCGAACATTCAGGGCGCTAACAGGCCTATAGCGGAAAAATGAATATGTTCAAATAAAAACTACACAGAAGCAATCTGTGAAAGTTCTTACTGTTCTGTGCATTCAACTAACAGAGTTGAACTTTAGTTTATATTGAGAAGTTATGAAACACTCTTTCTGTAGAAAATGCAAGTGAACATTCAGGGCGCTAAGAGGCCTATAGTTGAAAAAGGTGTATGTTCAATAAAAACTACAAAGAAGCTATCTGTGAAACTTCTTACAGTTCTGTGCATTCAACTAACAGAGTTCAACCTTACTTTTGATTGAGCAGTTCTGAAACACCCTTTCTGTAGAAAATGCAAGTGGACATTCAGGGCGCTAAGAGGCCTATGGTGGAAAAAGGAATACCTTCAAATAAAAACTACACAGAAGCAATCTGTGAAAATTCTTACGGTTCTGTTCTTTAAACTAACACAGTTGAACCTTAATTTTGATTGAACAGTTCTGAAACACTCTTTCTGTAGAAAATGCAAGTGGACCTTCGTAGCGCTAAGAGGCCTATAGTGGAAAAAGTAATACCTTCAAATACAAACTACACAGAAGCATTCTGTGAAACTTCTTTCTGTTCTTTGCATTCATCTAACAGAGTTGAACCTTACTTTTGATTGAGCACTTCTGAAACACCCTTTCTATAGAAAATGCAAGTGGACATTCAGGGCGCTAAGAGGCCTATGGTGGAAAAAGGAATACCTTCAAATAAAAACTACACAGAAGCAATCTGTGAAAATTCTTACGGTTCTGTTCTTTAAACTAACACAGTTGAACCTTAATTTTGATTGAACAGTTCTGTAACACTCTTTCTGTAGAAAATGCAAGTGGATATTCATGGCGATAAGAGGCCCATAGTAGAAAAAGGAATATCTTCAAACAAAAACAAGACAGAAGCAATCTGTGAAACTTCTTTCTGTTCTGTGCATTCAACTAACAGAGTTGAACCTTACTTTTGATTGAGCAGTTCTGAAAAACTCTTTCTGTAGGAAATGCAAGTGGACCTTCGGAGCGCTAAGAGGCCTATAGCGGAAAAAGTAATATCATCAAATAAAAACTACACAGAAGCATTCTGTGAAACTTCTTTCTGTTCTGTGCATTCAACTAACAGAGTTTAACCTTACTTTTGATTGTGCAGTTCTGAAACTCTCTTTCTGTAGAAAATGCAATTGGACATTCAGGGCGCTTAAAGGCCTATAGTGGAAAAGGAGTATTTTCAAATAAAAACCGCACAGAAGAAATCTGTGTAACTTCTTACTCTTCTGAGCATTAAACTAACAGAGTTGAACCTCAGTTTTGATTGAGCAGTTCTGAAACACTCTTTCAGTAGAAAATGCAAGTGGACATTCAGGGCGCTAAGAGGACTATAGTGGAAAAAGGAAAAAGTTCACATAAAAACTACACAGAAACTATCTGTGAAACTTCTCTCTGTTCTGTGCATTCAACTAACGGATTTGAACCTTACTTTTGATTGAGAAGTTCTGAAACACTCTTTCTGTAGTAAATGCAAGTGGACCTTCGGAGCGCGAAGAGGCCTATTGCGGAAAAAGTTATACCTTCAAATACAAACTACATAGAATCATTCTGTGAAACTTCTTTCTGTTCTTTGCATTCGTCTAACAGAGTTGAACCTTACTTTTGATTGAGCACTTCTGAAACACCCTTTCAATAGAAAATGCAATTGGACATTCAGGGAGCTAAGAGGCCTATAGTGGAAAAAGGAATATTTTCAAATAAAAACTGCACAGAAGCAATCTGCGAAACTACTTACTGTTCTGTGCATTCAACTAAGAGAGTTGAACCTTAGTTATCATTGAGCTGTTCTGAAACACTCTTTCTGTAGAAAATGCAAGTGAACATTCAGGGCGCTAAGAGGCCTATAGTTGAAAAAGGTGTATGTTCAAATAAAAACTACAAAGAAGCTATCTGTGAAACTTCTTACAGTTCTGTGCATTCAACTAACAGAGTTCAACCTTACTTTTGATTGAGCAGTTCTGAAACACCCTTTCTGTAGAAAATGCAAGTGGACATTCTGGGCGCTAAGAGGCCTATGGTGGAAAAAGGAATACCTTCAAATAAAAACGACACAGAAGCAATCTGTGAAAATTCTTACGGTTCTGTTCTTTAAACTAACACAGTTGAACCTTTATATTGATTGAACAGTTCTGAAACACTCTTTCTGTAGAAAATGCAAGTGGACCTTCGGCGCGCTAAGAGGCCTATAGTGGAAAATGGTATACCTTCAAATACAAACTACACAGAAGCATTCTGTGAAACTTTTTTCTGTTCTTTGCATTCCTCTAACAGAGTTGAACCTTACTTTTGATTGAGCACTTCTGAAACAACCTTTGTACGGAAAATGCAATTGGACATTCAGGGAGCTAAGAGGCCTATAGTGGAAAAAGGAATATTTTCAAATAAAAACTGCAGAGAAGCAATCTGCGAAACTTCTTAAGGTTCTGTGCATTCAACTAACATAGTTGAATGGTAGTTTTTATTGAGCAGTTCTGAAACACTCTTTCTGTAGAAAATGCAAGTGGACATTCAGGGCGCTGAGAGGCCTATAGTGGGAAAAGTAATATCTTCACATAAAAACCACACAGAAGCAATCTGTGAAACTGCTTAATCTTCTGTGCATTCAACTAACAGAGTTGAACCTAAGTTATTATTGAGCAGTTCTGAAACACTCTTTCAGTAGAAAATGCAAGTGAACATTCAAGGCGCTAAGAGGCCTATAGCAGAAAAATGAATATGTTCAAATAAAAACTACACAGATGCAATCTGTGAAACTTCTTACTGTTTTGTGCATTCTACTAACACAGTTGAATGGTAGTTTTAATTGAGCAGTTCTGAAACATTCTTTCTGTAGAAAATGCAAGTGGACATTCAGGGCGCTGGGAGGCCTACAGTGGGAAAAGGAATATCTTCAATTAAAAACCACACAGAAGCAATCTGTGAAACTTCTTACTGTTCTGTGCATTCAACTAACAGAGTTGAACCTTAGTTATTATTGAGCAGTTCTGAAACACTCTTTCTGTAGAAAATGCAAGTGAACATTCAGGGCGTTAAGAGGCGTATAGCGGAAAAATGAATATGTTCAAATAGAAACTACACAGAAGCAATCTGTGAAACTTCTTACTGTTCAGTGCATTCAACTAACAGAGTTGAACCTTAGTTTTGATTGAGCACTTATGAAACACTCTTTCTGCAGAAAATGCAAGTCAACATTCAGGGCGCTAAGAGGCCTATAGTTGAAAAAGTTATATGTTCATATAAAAACTACAAAGAAGCTATCTGTGAAACTTCTTACAGTTCTGTGCATTCAACTAACAGAGTTCAACCTTACTTTTCATTGAGCAGTTTTGAATCAACCTTTCTGTAGAAAATGCAAGTGGACATTTAGGGCGCTGAGAGGCCTAAGGTGGAAAAAGGAATACCTTCAAATAAAAACTACACAGAAGCAATCTGTGAAACTTCTTACGGTTCTATTCTTTAAACTAACACCGTTGAACCTTAATTTTGATTGAACAGTTCTGAAACACTCTTTCTGTAGAAAATGCAAGTGGACCTTCGGAGCGCTAAGAGGCCTATAGGGGAAAAAGTAATAAATTCAAATAAAAACTACACAGAAGATATCTGTGAAACTTCCATCTGTTCTGTGCATTCAACTAACAGAGTTGAACCTTAGTTTTGATTGAGCAGTTCGGAAACTCTCTTTCTGTAGAAAATGCAAGTGGACATTCATGGCGCTAAGAGGCCCATAGTAGAAAAAGGAATATCTTCAAAAAAAAACTACAGAGAAGCAATCTGTGCAACTTCTTTCTGTTCTGTGCATTCAACTAAAAGAGTTTAACCTTACTTTTGATTGAGCAGTTCTGAAACACTCTTTCTGTAGAAAATGCAAGTGGACCTTCGGAGCGCTAAGAGGCCTATAGCGGAAAAAGTAATACCTTCAAATACAAACTACACAGAAGCATTCTGTGAAAATTCTTTCTGTTCTTTGCATTCATCTAACAGAGTTGAACCTTACTTTTGATTGAGCACTTCTGAAACACTCTTTCTGTAGAAAATGCAATTGGACATTCAGGGAGCTAAGAGGCCTATAGTGGAAAAAGGAATATTTTCAAATAAAAACTGCACAGAAGCAATCTGCGAAACTTCTTACTGTTCTGTGCATTCAACTAATAGAGTTGAACCTTAATTTATATTGAGCAGTTATGAAATACTCTTTCTGCGGAAAATGCAAGTGAACATTCAGGGCGCTAAAAGGCCTATAGTTGAAAGAGGTATATGTTCAAATAAAAACTTCAAAGAAGCTATCTGTGAAACTTCTTACAGTTCTGTGCATTCAACTAACAGAGTTCAACCTTACTTTTGATTGAGCAGTTCTGAAACACCCTTTCTGTATAAAATGCAAGTGTACATTCAGGGCGCTAAGAGGCCTATGGTGGAAAAAGGAATACCTTCAAATAAAAACTACAGAGAAGCAATCTGTGAAACTTCTTACGGTTCTGTTCTTTAAACTAACACAGTTGAACCTTAATTTTGATTGAACAGTTCTGAAACACTCTTTCTGTAGAAAATGCAAGTGGACATTCAGGGCGCTAAGAGGCCTATAGTGGAAAAGGGAATATCTTCAAACAAAAACTACAAAGTAGCAATCTGTGAAACTACTTTCTGTTCTGTGCATTCAACTAACAGCGTTGAACCTTAGATTTGATTGAGCAGTTCTGAAAAACTCTTTCTGTAGAAAATAGAAGTGGACATTCAGGGCGCTAAGAGGCCTATAGTGGAAAAAGTATAAGTTCAAATAAAAACTACACAGAATATATCTGTGAAACTTCTTACTGTTCTGTTCTTTAAACTAACAGAGTTGAACCTTATTTTTGATTGATCAGTTCTGAAACACTCTTTCTGTAGAAAATGCAAGTGGACATTCAGGGCGCTAAGAGGACTATAGTGGAAAAAGGAAAAAGTTCACATAAAAACTACACAGAATCTATCTGTGAAATTATTCTCTGTTCTGTGCATTCAACTAACAGTGTTGAACCTTACTTTTGATTGAGAAGTTCTGAAACACTCTTTCTGTATAAAATGCAAGTGGACTTTCGGAGCGCTAGCAGGCCAATAGCGGAAAACGAAATACCTTCAAATACAAACTACACAGAAGCATTCTGTGAAACTTCTTTCTGTTCTTTGCATTCATCTAACAGAGTTGAACCTTACTTTTGATTGATCACTTCTGAAACGCCCTTTCTATAGAAAATGCCATTGGACATTCAGAGAGCTTAGAGGCCTATAGTGGAAAAAGGAATATTTTCAAATAAAAACTGCCACAGAAGCAATCTGCGAAACTTCTTACTGTTCTGTGCATTCAACTAACATACTTGAACGGTAGTTTTTATTGGGCAGTTCTGAAACACTCTTTCTGTAGAAAATGCAAGTGGACATTCAGGGCTCTGAGAGGCCTATAGTGGGAAAAGTAATATCTTCGAATAAAAACAACACAGAAGAAATCTGTGAAACTTCTTACTGTTCTGTACATTCAACGAACAGAGTTGAACCTTAGTTTTGATTGAGCAGTTCTGAAACACTCTTTCTGTAGAAAATACAAGTGGACATTCATGGCGCTAAGAGGCCTATAGTGGAAAAAGGAATAAGTTCAAATAAAAACTACACAGAAGATATCTGTGAAACTTCTCTCTGTTCTGTGCATTCAACTAACAGATTTGAACCTTACTTTTGATTGAGCAGTTCTGAACCACTCTTTCTGTAGAAAATACAAGTGGACATTCAGGGCGCTAAGAGGACTATAGTGGAAAAGGAAAAAGTTCACATAAAAACTACACAGAAGCAACCTGTGAAACTTCTCTCTGTTCTGTGCATTCAACTAACGGAGTTGAACCTTACTTTTGATTGAGAAGTTCTGAAACGCTCTTTCTGTAGAAAATGCAAGTGGACCTTCGGAGCGCTAAGAGGCCTATAGCGGAAAAAGTAATACCTCCAAATACAAACTACAAAGAAGCAATCTGTGAAACTTCTTTCTGTTCTGTGCTTTCAACTAACAGAACTGAACCTTAGTTTTGATTGAGCAGTTCTGAAACACTCTTTCTGTAGAAAATACAAGTGGACATTCAGGGCGCTAAGAGGCCTACAGTGGAAAAAGGAATAAGTTCAAATAAAAACTACACAGAACATATCTGTGAAACTTATCTCTGTTCTGTGCATTCGACTAACAGAGTTGAACCTAAGTTTTGATTGAGCAGTTCTGAAACACACTTTCTGTAGAAAATGCAAGTTGACATTCATGGCGCTAAGAGGCCCATAGTAGAAAAAGGAATATCTTCAAACAGAAACTACACAGAAGCAATCTGTGAAACTTCTTTCTGTTCTGTGCGTTCAACTAACAAAGTTGAACCTTACTTTTGATTGAGCAGTTCTGAAACACTCTTTCTGTAGAAAATGCAAGTGGACTTTCGGAGCGCTAAGAGGCCTATAGCGGAAAAAGTAATATATTCAAATAAAAACTTCACAGAAGCATTCTGTGAAACTTCTTTCTGTTCTGTGCATTCAACTAACAGAGTTTAACCTTACTTTTGATTGAGCAGTTCTGAAACACTCTTTCTGTAGAAAATGCAATTGGAAATTCAGGGCGCTAAGAGGCCTATAGTGGAAAAGGAATATTTTCAAATAAAAACTGCACAGAAGAAATCTGTGAAACTTCTTACTGTTCTGTGCATTCAACTAACAGTGTTGAACCTCAGTTTTGATTGAGCAGTTCTGAAAGACTCTTTCTGTAGAAAATACAAGTGGACATTCAGGGCGCTAAGAGGACTACAGTGGAAAAAGGAAAAAGTTCACATAAAAACTACACAGAAGCTATCAGTGAAACTTCTCTCTGTTCTGTGCATTCAACTAACGGAGTTGAACCTTAATTTGATTGGGAAGTTCTGAAACGCTCTTTCTGTAGAAAATGCAAGTGGACCTTCGGAGCGCTAAGAGGCCTATAGCGGAAAAAGTAATACCTTCAAGTAAAAACTACACAGAATCATTCTGTGAAACTTCTTTCTCTTCTTTGCATTCATCTAACAGAGTTGAACTTTACTTTTGATTGAGCACTTCTGAAACACCCTTTCTATAGAAAATGCAATTGGACATTCAGGGAGCTAAGAGGCCTATAGTGGAAAAAGGAATATTTTCAAACAAAAACTGCACAGAAGCCATCTGCGAAACTTCTTACTGTACTGTGCATTCAACTAACATAGTTGAACGGTAGTATTTTTTGGGCAGTTCTGAAAAACTCTTTCTGTAGAAAATGCAAGTGGACATTCAGGGCGCTTAGAGGCCAAAAGTGGGAAAAGGAATATCTTCAAATAAAAACCACACAGAAGCAATCTGTGAAACTTCTTACTGTTCTGTGCATTCAAGTGACAGAGTTGAACCTTAGTTATTATTGAGCAGTTCTGAAACACTCTTTCTGTAGAAAATGCAAGTGAACATTCAGGGCGCTAGGAGGCCTATAGCGGAAAAATGAATATGTTCAATTAAAAACTACACAGAAACAATCTGTGAAACTTCTTACTGTTCTGTGCATTCAACTAACAGAGTTGAAACTTAGTTTATATTGAGCAGTTTTGAAACACCCTTTCTGTAGAAAATGCAAGTGGACATTCAGGGCGCTAAGAGGCCTATAGTGGAAAAGGGAATATCTTCAAACAAAAACTACAAAGAAGCAATCTGTGAAACATCTTTCTGTTTGTGCATTCACTAACAGAGTTGATCCTTAGTTTGATTGAGCAGTTCTGAACACTCTTTCTGTAGAAAATACACGTGGACATTCAGGGCGCTAAGAGGCCTTAGTGGAAAAGGAATAAGTTCAATAAAACTACACAGAAGATATCTGTGAACTTCTTCTGTTCTGTGATTCAACTAACAGTGTTGAACTTAGTTTTGATTTAGCAGTTCTGAAACCTCTTTCTGTAGAAAATGCAAGTGGACTTCATGCGCTAGAGCCTATAGAAGAAAAGGAATATCTTCAAAAAAAACTACACAGAAGAAATCTGTGAAACTTCTTTCTGTTCTGTGCATTCAACGAACAGATTTGAACCTTACTTTTGATTGAGCAGCTCTGAAACACTTTCCGTAGGATATGCAAGGGAACCTTCGGAGCGCTAAGAGGCTTGTAGCGGAAAAAGTAATATCTTCAAACAAAAACTACACAGAAGCAATCTGTGAAACTTCTTTCTGTTGTGTGCATTCAACTAACAGAGTTTAACCTTACATTTGATTGAGCAGTTCTGAAACACTCTTTCTGTAGAAAATGCAATTGGACATTCAGGGCGCTGAGAGGCCTATGGTGGAAAAAGGAACACCTTCAAATAAAAACTGCACACAAGAAGTCTGTGAAACTTCTTACTGTTCTGTGCATTCAACTAACAGAGTTGAACCTCAGTTTTCATTGAGCAGTTCTGAAACACTCTTTCTGTAGAAAATACAAGTGGACATTCAGGGCGCTATGAGGACTATAGTGGCAAAAGGAAAATGTTCACATAAAAACTACACAGAAGATATCTGTGAAACTTCTCTCTGTTCTCTGCATTCAACTAACGGAGTTGAAACTTACTTTTGATTGAGAAGTTCTGAAACTCTCTTTCTGTAGAAAATGCAAGTGGACCTTCGGAGCGCTAAGAGGCCTATAGCGGAAAAAGAAATACCTTCATATACAAACTACACAGAAGTATTCTGTGAAATTTCTTTCTGTTCTTTGCATTCGTCTAACAGAGTTGAACCTTACTTTTGATTGAGCACTTCTGAAACACCCTTTCTATAGAAAATGCAATTGGACATTCAGGGAGCTAAGAGGCCTATAGTGGAAAAAGGAATATTTTCAAATAAAAACTGCACAGAAGCAATCTGCGAAACTTCTTACTGTTCTGTGCATTCAACTAACATAGTTGAACGGTAGTTTTTATTGAGCAGTTCTGAAACACTCTTTCTGTACAAAATGCACGTGAACATTCAGGGCGCTAAGTGGCCTATAGTTGAAAAAGGTATGTGTTCAAATAAAAACTACCAAGAAGCTATCTGTGAAACGTCTTACAGTTCTGTGCATTCAACTAACAGTGTTCAACCTTAAATTTGATTTAGCAGTTCTGAAACACCCTTTCTGTAGAAAATGCAAGTGGACATTCAGGGCGCTAAGATGCCTATGGTGGAAAAAGTAATACCTTCAAATAAAAACTACACAGAAGCAATCTGTGAAAATTCTTATGGTTTTGTGCTTTAAACTAACACTGTTGAACCTTAATTTTGATTGATCAGTTCTGAAACACTCTTTCTGTAGAAAATGCAAGTGGACATTCATGGCGCTAAGAGGCCTATAGTGGAAAAGGGGATATCTTCAAACAAAAACTACACAGAAAATGTCTGTGAAACTTCTCTCTGTTCTGTGCATTCAACTAACAGAGTTGAACCTTAGTTTCGATTGAGCAGTTCTGAAACACCGTTTCTGTAGAAAATACATGTGGACATTCAGGGCGCTAAGAGGACTATAGTGGAAAAAGGAAAAAGTTCACATAAAAACTACACAGAAGCTATCTGTGAAACTTCTCTCTGTTCTGTGCATTCAAATAACGAGTTGAAACCTTTGTTTTGACTGAGCAGTTCTGAAACACTCTTTCTGTAGAAAATGCAAGTGGACATTCATGGCGCTAAGAGGCCCACAGTAGAAAAAGGAATATCTTCAAACAAAAACTACACAGAAGCAATCTGTGAAACTTCTTTCTGTTCTGTAAATTCAACTAACAGATTTGAACCCTACTTTTGATTGAGCAGTTCTGAAACACTCTTTCTGTAGAAAATGCATGTGGACCTTCGGAGCGCTAAGAGGCCTATAGCGGAAAAAGTAATATCACCAAATAAAAACTACACGGAAGCATTCTGTGAAACTTCTTTCTGTTCTGTGCATTCAACTAACAGACTTGAACCTTAGTTTTGGTTGAGCATTTCTGAAACACTCTTTCTGTACAAAATACAGTGGACATTCAGGGCGCTAAGAGGACTATAGTGGAAAAAGGAAAGAGTTCACATAAAAACTACACAGAAGGTATCTGTGAAACTTCTCTCTGTTCTGTGCATTCAACTAACGGAGTTGAACCTTACTTTTGATTGAGAAGTTCTGAAACACTCTTTCTGTAGAAAATGCAAGTGGACCTTCGGAGCGCTAAGAGGCCTATAGCGGAAAAAGTAATACCTTCAAATAAAAACTACACAAAAGCATTCTGTGAAACTTCTTTCTGTTCTTTGCATTCATCTAACAGAGTTGAACCTTACTTTTGATTGAGCACATGTGAAACACCCTTCCTATAGAAAATGCAATTGGACATTCAGGGAGCTAAGAGGCATACAGTGCATAAAGGAATATTTTAAAATAAAAACCGCACAGAAGCAACCTGCGAAACTTCTTACTGTTCTGTGCGTTCAACTAACAAAGTTGAACGGTAGTTTTTATTGAGCACTTCTGAAACACTCTTTCTGTAGAAAATGCAAGTGGATATTCAGGGTGCTGAGAGGCCTAAAGTGTGAAAAGGAATATCTTCAAATATAAACCACACAGAAGCAATCTGTAAAACCTCTTACTGTTCTGTGGATTCAACTAACAGAGATGAACCTCAGTTTTGATTGAGGAGTTCTGAAACACTCTTTCTGTAGAAAATACAAGTGGACATTCAGGGCGCTAAGAGGACTATAGTGGAAAAAGGGAAAAGTTCACATAAAAACTACACAGAATCAACCTGTGAATCTTCTCTCTGTTCTGTGCATTCAACTAACGAAGTAGAACCTTACTTTTGACTGAGAAGTTCTGAAACACTCTTTCTGTAGAAAATGCAAGTGGACTTCGGAGCGCTAAGTGGCCTATAGCGGAAAAAGTAATACCTTCAAATACAAACTACACAGAAGCATTCTGTGAAACTTCTTTCTGTTCTTTGCATTCATCTAACAGAGTTGAACCTTACTTTTGATTGAGCACTTCTGAAACACCCTTTCTATAGAAAATGCAATTGGACATTCAGGGAGCTAAGAAACCTAGAGTGGAAAAAGGAATATTTTCAAATAAAAACTGCACAGAAGCAATCTGTGAAACTTCTTACTGTTCTGTGCATGCAACTAACAGAGTTGAACCTTTGTTATTATTGAGCAGTTCTGAAACACTCTTTCTGTAGAAAATGCAAGTGAACATTCAGGGCGATAAGAGGCCTATAGCGGAAAAATCAGTAAGTTCAAATAAAAACTACACAGAAGCAATCTGTGAAACTTCTCACTGTTCTGTGCATTCAACTAACAGAGTTGAACCTTAGTTTATATTGAGCAGTTATGAAACACTCTTTCTGCAGAAAATGCAAGTGAACATTCAGGGCTCTAAGAGGCCTATAGTTCAAAAAGGTATATGTTCAAATAAAAACTAAAAGAAGCTATCTGTGAAACTTCTTACAGTTCTGTGCATTCAACTAACAGAGTTCAACCTTACTTTTGATTGAGCAGTTCTGAAACACCCTTTCTGTAGAAAATGCAAGTGGACATTCAGGGCGCTAAGAGGCCTATGGTGGAAAAAGGAATAACTTCAAATAAAAACTACACAGAAGCAATCTGTGAAACTACTTTCTGTTCTGTGCATTCAACTAACAGTGTTGAAACTTACTTTTGATTGAGCAGTTCTGAAACCTCTTTCTGTAGAAAATGCAAGTGGACCTTCGGAGCGCTAAGAGGCCTATAGCGGAAAAAGTAATATCTTCAAATAAAAATAACACAGAAGCATTCTGTGAAACTTCTTTCTGTTCTGTGCATTCAACTAACAGAGTTTAACCTTGCTTTTGATTGAGCAGTTCTGAATCAATCTTTCTGTAGAAAATACAATTGGACATTCAGGGCGCTAAGAGGCCTATATTGGATAAGGAATATTTTCAAATAAAAACTGCACAGAAGAAATCTGTGAAACTTCTTACTGTTCTGTGCATTCAACTAACAGAGTTGAACCTCAGTTTTGATTGAGCAGTTCTGAAACACTCTTTGTGTGGAAAATACAAGTGGACATTCAGGGCGCTAGAGGACTATAGTGGAAAAAGGAAAAAGTTCACATAAAAACTACAGAGAAGCTATCTGTGAAACTATTCTCTGTTCCGTGCATACAACTAACGGAGTTGAACCTTACTTTTGATTGAGAAGTTCTGAAACACTCTTTCTGTAGATAATACAAGTGGACCTTCGGAGCGTTAAGAGGCCTATAGCAGAAAAAGTAATACCTTCAAATACAAACTACACAGAAGCATTCTGTGAAACTTCTTTCTGTTCTTTGCATTCATCTAACAGAGTTGAACCTTACTTTTGATTGAGCACTTCTGAAACACCCTTTCTATAGAAAATGCAATTGGACATTCAGGGAGCTAAGAGGCCTACAGTGGAAAAAGGAATATATTCAAATAAAAACTACACAGAAGCAATCTGCGAAACTTCTTACTGTTCTGTGCATTCAACTAACATAGTTGAACGGTAGTCTTTATTGAGCAGTTCTGACACACTCTTTCTGTAGAAAATGCAAGTGGACATTCAGGGCGCTGAGAGGCCTGTAGTGGAAAAAGGAATAAGTTCAAATAAAAACTGCACAGAAGATACCTGTGAAACTTCTCTATCTTCTGTGCATTCAGCTAACAGAGTTGAACCTTAGTTTTGATTGAGCAGTTCTGAAACACTCTTTCTGTAGAAAATGCAAGTGGACATTCATGGCGCTAAGAGGCCCATAGTATAAAAAGGAATATCTTCAAACAAAAACTACACAGAAGCAATCTGAGAAACTTCTTCTATTCTCCGTATTCCACTAACAGAGTTGAACCTTACTTTTGATTGAGCAGTTCTGAAACACACTTTCTGTAGAAAATGCAAGTGGACCTTCGGAGCGCTAAGAGGCCTATAGCGGAAAAAGTAATATCTTCAAATAAAAACTACACAGAAGCATTCTGTGAAACTTCTTTCTGTTCTGTGCATTGAACTAACAGAGTTTAACCTTACTTTTGAATGTGCAGTTCTGAAACACTCTTTCTGTAGAAAATGCAAGTGGACATTCAGAGCGCTGAGAGTCCTATAGTGGGAAAAGGAATATCTTCAAATAAAAACCACACAGAAGCAATCTGTGAAACTTCCTACTGTTCTGTGCATTCAACTAACAGAGTTGAATCTTAGTTATTATTGAGAAGTTCTGAAACACTCTTTCTGTAGAAAATGCAAGTGAACATTCAGGGCGCTAAGACTCCTATAGCGGAAAAATGAATATGTTCAAATAAAAACTACACAGAAGCAATCTGTGAAACTTCCTACTGATCTGTGCATTCAACTAACAGAGTTGAACCTTAGTTTATATTGAGCAATTATGAAACACTCTTTCTGCAGAAAATGCAAGTGAACATTCAGGGCGCTAAGAGGCCTATAGTTGAAAAAGGTATATGTTCACATAAAAACTACAAAGAAGCTATCTGTGAAACTTCTTACAGTTCTGTGCTTCCAACTAACAGAGTTCAACCTTACTTTTGATTGAGCAGTTCTGAAACTCCCTTTCTGTAGAAAATGCAAATGGACATTCAGAGCGCTAAGAGGCCTATGGTGGAAAAAGGAATACCTTCAAACAAAAACTACACAGAAGCAATCTGTGAAACTTCTTACGGTTCTGTTCATTAAACTAACACAGTTGAACTTTAATTTTGATTGAACAGTTCTGAAACACTCTTTCTGTAGAAAATGCAAGTGGACATTCATGGCGCTAAGAGGCCTATAGTGGAAAAGGGAATATCTTCAAACAAAAACTACAAAGAAGCAATCTGTGAAATTTCTTTCTGTTGTGTGCATTCAACTAACAGAGTTGAACCTTAGTTTTGATTGAGCAGTTCTGAAACACTCTTTCATTAGAAAATACAACTGGACATTCAGGGCGCTAAGAGGCCTGTAGTGGAAAAAGGAATAAGTTCAAATAAAAACTACACAGAATATATCTGTGAAACTTCTCTCTGTTCTGTGCATTCAACTAACAGAGTTGAATCTTAGTTTTGATTGAGCAGTTCTGAAACACTCTTTTTGTAGAAAATGCAAGTGGACATTCATGGCATTAAGAGGCCATAGTAGAAAAAGGAATATCTTCAAACAAAAACTACACAGAAGCAATCTGTGAAACTTCTTTCTGTTCTGTGCATTCAACTAACAGAGTTGAACCTTAGTTATTATTGAGTAGTTCTGAAACACTCTTTCTGTAAAAAATGCAAGTGGACATTCGGAGCGCTAAGAGGCCTATAGCCCAAAAATGAATATGTTCAAATAAAAACTACACAGAAGCAATCTGTGAAACTTCTTACTGTTCTGTGCATTCAACTAACAGAGTATAACCTTAGTTTATATTGAGCAGTTATGAAACAATCTTTCTGCTGAAAATGCAAGTGAACATTCAGGGCGCTAAGAGGCCTATATTTGAAAAATGTATATGTTCAAATAAAAACTACAAAGAAGCTATCTGTGAAACTTCTTACTGTTCTGTGCATTCAACTAACAGAGTTTAACCTTACTTTTGATTGAGCAGTTCTGAAACACTCTTTCTGTAGAAAATGCAATTGGACATTCAGGGCGCTAAGAGGCCTGTAGTAGAAAAGGAATATTTTCAAATAAAAACTGCACAGAAGAAATCTGTGAAAATTCTTACTGTTCTGTGCATTCAACTAACAGAGTTGAACCTCAGTTTTGATTGAGCAGTTCTGAAACTCTCTTTCTGTAGAAAATACAAGTGGACATTCAGGGCGCTAAGAGGACTAGAGTGGAAAAAGGAAAAAGTTCACATAAAAACTACACAGAAGCTATCTCTGAAACTTCTCTCTGTTCTGTGCATTCAACTAACGGAGTTGAACCTTGCTTTTCATTGAGAAGTTCTGAAACACTCTTTCTGTAGAAAATGCAAGTGGACCTTCGGAGCGCTAAGATGCCTATAGCGGAAAAAGTAATACCTTCAAATACAAACTACACAGAAGCATTCTGTGAAACTTCTTTCTGTTCTGTGCATTCAACTAACAGAGTTGAACCTTTGTTATTATTGAGCAGTTCTGAAACACTCTTTCTGTAGAAAATGCAAGTGAACATTCAGGGTGCTAAGAGGCCTATAGCGGAAAAATGAATATGTTCAAATAAAAACTACACAGAAGCAATCTGTGAAACTTCTTACTCTTCTGTGCATTCAACTAACAGAGTTGAACCTTAGTTTATATTGACCAGTTATGAAACACTCTTTCTGCAGAAAATGCATGTGAACATTCAGGGCGCTAAGAGGCCTAAAGTTGAAAAAGGTATATGTTCAATTAAAAACTACAAGGAAGCTATCTGTGAAACTTCTTACAATTCTGTGCAACTTCTTACAATTCTGTGCATTCAACTAACATAGTAAAACCTTCCTTTTGATTGAGCAGTTCTGAAGCACCCTTTCTCTAGAAAATGCAGGTGGACATTCAGGGCGCTAAGAGGCCTATAGTGGAAAAAGTAATACCTTCAAATAAAAACTACACAGAAGCAATCTGTGAAACTATTTATGGTTCTGTTCTTTAAACTACCACAGTTGAACCTCAATTTTGATTGAACAGTTCTGAAACACTCTTTTTGTAGAAAATGCCAGTGGACATTCAGGGCGCTAAGAGGCCCATAGTGGAAAAGGAATATCTTCAAACAAAAACTACAAAGAAGCAATCTGTGAAACTTCTTTCTGTTCTGTGCATTCAACTAACAGAGTTGAACTTTAGTTTTGATTGAGCAGTTCTGAAACACTCTTTCTGCAGAAAATACAAGTGGACATTCAGGGCACTGAGAGGCCTGTAGTGGAAAAAGGAATAAGTTCAAATAACAACTACACAGAAGATATCTGTGAAATTTCTCTCTGTTCTGTGCATTCAACTAACAGAGTTGAACCTTAGTTTTGATTGAGCAGTTCTGAAACACTCTTTCTGTAGAAAATGCAAGTGGCCATTCATGGCGATAAGAGGCCCATAGTAGATAAAGGAATATCTACAAACAAAAACTACACAGAAGCAATCTGTGAAACTTCTTTCTGTTCTGTGCATTCAACTAACAGAGTTGAACCTTACTTTTGATTGAGCAGTTCTGAAACACTCCTTCTGTAGAAAATGCAAGTGGACATTCGGAGCGCTAAGAGGCCTACAGCGGAAAAATATATATCTTCAAATAAAAACTACACAGAAGCATTCTGTGAAACTTCTTTCTGTTCTGTGCATTCAACTAACAGAGTTTAACCTTACTTTTGATTGAGCAGTTCTGAAACACACTTTCTGTAGAAAATGCAATTGCACATTCAGGGCGTTAAGAGGCCTAAAGTGGAAAAGGAATATTTTCAAATAAAAACTGCATGGAAGAAACCTGTGAAACTTCTTACTGTTCTGTGCATTCAACTAACAGAGTTGAACCTCAGTTTTGATTGAGCAGTTCTGAAACACTCTTTCTGTAGAAAATACAAGTGGACATTCAGGGCGCTAAGAGGACTATAGTGGAAAAAGGAAAAAGTTCACATAAAAACTACACAGAAGCTATCTGTGAAACTTCTCTCTGTTCTGTGCATTCAACTAACGGAGTTGAACCTTACTTTTGATTGAGAAGTTCTGAAACCCTCTTTCTGTAGAAAATGCAAGTGGACCTTCGGAGCGCTAAGAGGGCTACAGCGGAAAAAGTAATATCTTCAAATAGAAACTACACAGAAGCATTCTGTGAAACTTCTTTCTGTTCTGTGTATTCAACTAACAGAGTTGAACCTTACTTTTGATTGAGCACTTCTGAAACACCCTTTCTATAGAAAATGCAATTGGACATTCAGGGAGCTAAGAGGCCTATAGTGGAAAAAAGAATATTTTCAAGTAAAAACTGCACAGAAGCAATCTGCGAAACTTCTTACTGTTCTGTGCATTCAACTAACATAGTTGAATGGTAGTTTTTATTGAGCAGCTCTGAAACGCTCTTTCTGTAGAAAATGCAAGTGGACATTCAGGGTGCTGAGAGGCCTATAGTGGGAAAAGGAATATCTTCAAATAAAAACCACACAGAAGCAATCTGTGAAACTTCTTACTGTTCTGTGCATTCAACTTACAGAGTTGAACCTTAGTTATTATTGAGCAGTTCTGAAACACTCTTTCTGTAGAAAATGCAAGTGAACATTCAGGGCGCTAAGTGGCCTATATCGGAAAAATGAATATGTTCAAATAAAAACTACACAGAAGCCATCTTTGAAACTTCTTACTGTTCTTTGCATTCAACTAACAGAGTTGAACCTTAGTTTATATTGAGCAGTTATGAAACACTCTTTCTGCAGAAAATGCAAGTGAACATTCAGGGCGCTAAGAGTACTATAGTGGAAAAAGGAAAAAGTTCACATAAAAACTACACAGAAGCTATCTGTGAAACTTCTCTCTGTTCTGTGCATTCAACTAACGGAGTTGAACCTTACTTTTGATTGAGAAGTTCTGAAACACTCTTTCTGTAGAAAATGCAAGTGGACCTTCGGATCGCTAAGAGGCATATAGCGGAAAAAGTAATACCTTCAAATACAAACTACACAGAAGCATTCTGTGAAACTTCTTTCTGTTCTTTGCATTCATCTAATAGAGTTGAACCTTACTTTTGATTGAGCAATTCTGAAACACCCTTTCTATAGAAAATGCAATTGGACATTCAGGGAGCTAAGAGGCCTATAGTGGAAAAAGGAATATTTTCAAATAAAAACTGCACAGAAGCAATCTGCGAAACTTCTTTATCTTCTGTGCATTCAACTAACAGAGTTCAACCTTACTTTTGATTGAGCACTTCTGAAACACCCTTTCTGTAGAAAATGCAAGTGGACATTCAGGGCGCTAAGAGGCCTATGGTGGAAAAAGGAATACCTTCAAATAAAAACTACACAGAAGCAATCTGTGAAACTTCTTACGGTTCTGTTCTTTAAATTAACAAAGTTGAACCTTAATTTTGATTGAACAGTTCTGAAAAACTCTTTCTGTAGAACATGCAAGTGGACATTCATGGCGCGAAGAGGCCTATAGAGGAAAAGGGAATATCTTCAAACAAAAACTACAAAGAAGAAATCTGTGAAACTTCTTTCTGTTCTGTGCATTCAACTAACAGAGTTGAACCTTAGTTTGATTGAGCAGTTCTGAAACACTCTTTCTGTAGAAAATACAAGTGCACATTCAGGGCGCTAAGAGGCCTATAGTGGAAAAGGAATAAGTTCAAATAAAAACTACACAGAAGATATCTGTGATACTTGTCTCTGTTCTGTGCATTCAACTAACAGAGTTGAACCTTAGTTTTGATTGAGCAGTTCTGAAACTCTCTTTCTGCAGAAAATGGAAGTGGACATTCATGGCGCTAAGAGGCCCATAGTAGAAAAAGGAATATCTTCAAACAAAAACTACACAGAAGCAATCTGTGAAACTTCTTTCTGTTCTGTGCATTCAACTAACAGAGTTGAACCTTAGTTTATATTGAGCAGTTATGAAACACTCTTTCTGCAGAAAATGCAAGTGAACATTCAGGGCGCTAAGAGGCCTATAGTTGAAAAAGTTATATGATCAAATAAAAACTACAAAGAAGCTATCTGTGAAACTTCTAAAAGTTCTCTGCATTCAACTAACAGAGTTCAACCTTACTTTTGATTGAGCAGTTCTGAATCACCATTTCTGTAGAAAATGCAAGTGGACATTCAGGGCGGTAAGAGGCCTATGGTGGAAAAGGGAATACCTTCAAATAAAAACTACACAGAAGCAATCTGTGAAACTTCTTACGGTTCTGTTCTTTAAACTAACACAGTTGAACCTTAATTTTGATTGAACAGTTCTGGAACACTCTTTCTGTAGAAAATGCAAGTGGACATTCATGGCGCTAAGAGGCCCATAGTATAAAAAGGAATATCTTCAAACAAAAACTACACAGAAGCAATCTGAGAAACTTCTTCTATTCTCCGTATTCCACTAACAGGGTTGAACCTTACTTTTGATTGAGCAGTTCTGAAACACACTTTCTGTAGAAAATGCAAGTGGACCTTCGGAGCGCTAAGAGGCCTATAGCGGAAAAAGTAATATCTTCAAATAAAAACTACACAGAAGCATTCTGTGAAACTTCTTTCTGTTCTGTGCATTGAACTAACAGAGTTTAACCTTACTTTTGAATGTGCAGTTCTGAAACACTCTTTCTGTAGAAAATGCAAGTGGACATTCAGAGCGCTGAGAGTCCTATAGTGGGAAAAGGAATATCTTCAAATAAAAACCACACAGAAGCAATCTGTGAAACTTCCTACTGTTCTGTGCATTCAACTAACAGAGTTGAATCTTAGTTATTATTGAGTAGTTCTGAAACACTCTTTCTGTAGAAAATGCAAGTGAACATTCAGGGCGCTAAGACTCCTATAGCGGAAAAATGAATATGTTCAAATAAAAACTACACAGAAGCAATCTGTGAAACTTCCTACTGATCTGTGCATTCAACTAACAGAGTTGAACCTTAGTTTATATTGAGCAATTATGAAACACTCTTTCTGCAGAAAATGCAAGTGAACATTCAGGGCGCTAAGAGGCCTATAGTTGAAAAAGGTATATGTTCACATAAAAACTACAAAGAAGCTATCTGTGAAACTTCTTACAGTTCTGTGCTTCCAACTAACAGAGTTCAACCTTACTTTTGATTGAGCAGTTCTGAAACTCCCTTTCTGTAGAAAATGCAAATGGACATTCAGAGCGCTAAGAGGCCTATGGTGGAAAAAGGAATACCTTCAAACAAAAACTACACAGAAGCAATCTGTGAAACTTCTTACGGTTCTGTTCATTAAACTAACACAGTTGAACTTAATTTTGATTGAACAGTTCTGAAACACTCTTTCTGTAGAAAATGCAAGTGGACATTCATGGCGCTAAGAGGCCTATAGTGGAAAAGGGAATATCTTCAAACAAAAACTACAAAGAAGCAATCTGTGAAATTTCTTTCTGTTGTGTGCATTCAACTAACAGAGTTGAACCTTAGTTTTGATTGAGCAGTTCTGAAACACTCTTTCTTTAGAAAATACAACTGGACATTCAGGGCGCTAAGAGGCCTGTAGTGGAAAAAGGAATAAGTTCAAATAAAAACTACACAGAATATATCTGTGAAACTTCTCTCTGTTCTGTGCATTCAACTAACAGAGTTGAATCTTAGTTTTGATTGAGCAGTTCTGAAACACTCTTTTTGTAGAAAATGCAAGTGGACATTCATGGCATTAAGAGGCCATAGTAGAAAAAGGAATATCTTCAAACAAAAACTACACAGAAGCAATCTGTGAAACTTCTTTCTGTTCTGTGCATTCAACTAACAGAGTTGAACCTTAGTTATTATTGAGTAGTTCTGAAACACTCTTTCTGTAAAAAATGCAAGTGGACATTCGGAGCGCTAAGAGGCCTATAGCCCAAAAATGAATATGTTCAAATAAAAACTACACAGAAGCAATCTGTGAAACTTCTTTCTGTTCTGTGCATTCAACTAACAGAGTATAACCTTAGTTTATATTGAGCAGTTATGAAACAATCTTTCTGCTGAAAATGCAAGTGAACATTCAGGGCGCTAAGAGGCCTATATTTGAAAAATGTATATGTTCAAATAAAAACTACAAAGAAGCTATCTGTGAAACTTCTTACTGTTATGTGCATTCAACTAACAGAGTTTAACCTTACTTTTGATTGAGCAGTTCTGAAACACTCTTTCTGTAGAAAATGCAATTGGACATTCAGGGCGCTAAGAGGCCTGTAGTAGAAAAGGAATATTTTCAAATAAAAACTGCACAGAAGAAATCTGTGAAAATTCTTACTGTTCTGTGCATTCAACTAACAGAGTTGAACCTCAGTTTTGATTGAGCAGTTCTGAAACTCTCTTTCTGTAGAAAATACAAGTGGACATTCAGGGCGCTAAGAGGACTAGAGTGGAAAAAGGAAAAAGTTCACATAAAAACTACACAGAAGCTATCTCTGAAACTTCTCTCTGTTCTGTGCATTCAACTAACGGAGTTGAACCTTGCTTTTCATTGAGAAGTTCTGAAACACTCTTTCTGTAGAAAATGCAAGTGGACCTTCGGAGCGCTAAGATGCCTATAGCGGAAAAAGTAATACCTTCAAATACAAACTACACAGAAGCATTCTGTGAAACTTCTTTCTGTTCTGTGCATTCAACTAACAGAGTTGAACCTTTGTTATTATTGAGCAGTTCTGAAACACTCTTTCTGTAGAAAATGCAAGTGAACATTCAGGGTGCTAAGAGGCCTATAGCGGAAAAATGAATATGTTCAAATAAAAACTACACAGAAGCAATCTGTGAAACTTCTTACTCTTCTGTGCATTCAACTAACAGAGTTGAACCTTAGTTTATATTGACCAGTTATGAAACACTCTTTCTGCAGAAAATGCATGTGAACATTCAGGGCGCTAAGAGGCCTAAAGTTGAAAAAGGAATATGTTCAATTAAAAACTACAAGGAAGCTATCTGTGAAACTTCTTACAATTCTGTGCAACTTCTTACAATTCTGTGCATTCAACTAACATAGTAAAACCTTCCTTTTGATTGAGCAGTTCTGAAGCACCCTTTCTCTAGAAAATGCAGGTGGACATTCAGGGCGCTAAGAGGCCTATAGTGGAAAAAGTAATACCTTCAAATAAAAACTACACAGAAGCAATCTGTGAAACTATTTATGGTTCTGTTCTTTAAACTACCACAGTTGAACCTTAATTTTGATTGAACAGTTCTGAAACACTCTTTATGTAGAAAATGCAAGTGGACATTCAGGGCGCTAAGAGGCCCATAGTGGAAAAGGAATATCTTCAAACAAAAACTACAAAGAAGCAATCTGTGAAACTTCTTTCTGTTCTGTGCATTCAACTAACAGAGTTGAACTTTAGTTTTGATTGAGCAGTTCTGAAACACTCTTTCTGCAGAAAATACAAGTGGACATTCAGGGCGCTGAGAGGCCTGTAGTGGAAAAAGGAATAAGTTCAAATAACAACTACACAGAAGATATCTGTGAAATTTCTCTCTGTTCTGTGCATTCAACTAACAGAGTTGAACCTTATTTTTGATTGAGCAGTTCTGAAACACTCTTTCTGTAGAAAATGCAAGTGGCCATTCATGGCGATAAGAGGCCCATAGTAGATAAAGGAATATCTACAAACAAAAACTACACAGAAGCAATCTGTGAAACTTCTTTCTGTTCTGTGCATTCAACTAACAGAGTTGAACCTTACTTTTGATTGAGCAGTTCTGAAACACTCCTTCTGTAGAAAATGCAAGTGGACATTCGGAGCGCTAAGAGGCCTACAGCGGAAAAATATATATCTTCAAATAAAAACTACACAGAAGCATTCTGTGAAACTTCTTTCTGTTCTGTGCATTCAACTAACAGAGTTTAACCTTACTTTTGATTGAGCAGTTCTGAAACACCTTTCTGTAGAAAATGCAATTGCACATTCAGGGCGCTAAGAGGCCTAAAGTGGAAAAGGAATATTTTCAAATAAAAACTGCATGGAAGAAACCTGTGAAACTTCTTACTGTTCTGTGCATTCAACTAACAGAGTTGAACCTCAGTTTTGATTGAGCAGTTCTGAAACACTCTTTCTGTAGAAAATACAAGTGGACATTCAGGGCGCTAAGAGGACTATAGTGGAAAAAGGAAAAAGTTCACATAAAAACTACACAGAAGCTATCTGTGAAACTTCTCTCTGTTCTGTGCATTCAACTAACGGAGTTGAACCTTACTTTTGATTGAGAAGTTCTGAAACCTCTTTCTGTAGAAAATGCAAGTGGACCTTCGGTGCGCTAAGAGGCTACAGCGGAAAAAGTAATATCTTCAAATAGAAACTACACAGAAGCATTCTGTGAAACTTCTTTCGGTTCTGTGTATTCAACTAACAGAGTTGAACCTTACTTTTGATTGAGCACTTCTGAAACACCCTTTCTATAGAAAATGCAATTGGACATTCAGGGAGCTAAGAGGCCTATAGTGGAAAAAGAATATTTTCAAATAAAAACTGCACAGAAGCAATCTGCGAAACTTCTTACTGTTCTGTGCATTCAACTAACATAGTTGAATGGTAGTTTTTATTGAGCAGCTCTGAAACTCTCTTTCTGTAGAAAATGCAAGTGGACATTCAGGGCGCTGAGAGGCCTATAGTGGGAAAAGGAATATCTTCAAATAAAACCACACAGAAGCAATCTGTGAAACTTCTTACTGTTCTGTGCATTCAACTTACAGAGTTGAACCTTAGTTATTATTGAGCAGTTCTGAAACACTCTTTCTGTAGAAAATGCAAGTGAACATTCAGGGCGCTAAGAGGCCTATATCGGAAAAATGAATATGTTCAAATAAAAACTACACAGAAGCATCTTTGAAACTTCTTACTGTTCTTTGCATTCAACTAACAGAGTTGAACCTTAGTTTATATTGAGCAGTTATGAAACACTCTTTCTGCAGAAAATGCAAGTGAACATTCAGGGCGCTAAGAGGACTATAGTGGAAAAAGGAAAAAGTTCACATAAAAACTACACAGAAGCTATCTGTGAAACTTCTCTCTGTTCTGTGCATTCAACTAACGGAGTTGAACCTTACTTTTGATTGAGAAGTTCTGAAACTCTCTTTCTGTAGAAAATGCAAGTGGACCTTCGGAGCGCTAAGAGGCATATAGCGGAAAAAGTAATACCTTCAAATACAAACTACACAGAAGCATTCTGTGAAACTTCTTTCTGTTCTTTGCATTCATCTAATAGAGTTGAACCTTACTTTTGATTGAGCAATTCTGAAACACCCTTTCTATAGAAAATGCAATTGGACATTCAGGGAGCTAAGAGGCCTATAGTGGAAAAAGGAATATTTTCAAATAAAAACTGCACAGAAGCAATCTGCGAAACTTCTTTATCTTCTGTGCATTCAACTAACAGAGTTCAACCTTACTTTTGATTGAGCACTTCTGAAACACCCTTTCTGTAGAAAATGCAAGTGGACATTCAGGGCGCTAAGAGGCCTATGGTGGAAAAAGGAATACCTTCAAATAAAAACTACACAGAAGCAATCTGTGAAACTTCTTACGGTTCTGTTCTTTAAATTAACACAGTTGAACCTTAATTTTGATTGAACAGTTCTGAAAACTCTTTCTGTAGAACATGCAAGTGGACATTCATGGCGCGAAGAGGCCTATAGAGGAAAAGGGAATATCTTCAAACAAAAACTACAAAGAAGAAATCTGTGAAACTTCTTTCTGTTCTGTGCATTCAACTAACAGAGTTGAACCTTAGTTTGATTGAGCAGTTCTGAAACACTCTTTCTGTAGAAAATACAAGTGCACATTCAGGGCGCTAAGAGGCCTATAGTGGAAAAAGGAATAAGTTCAAATAAAAACTACACAGAAGATATCTGTGATACTTGTCTCTGTTCTGTGCATTCAACTAACAGAGTTGAACCTTAGTTTTGATTGAGCAGTTCTGAAACTCTCTTTCTGCAGAAAATGGAAGTGGACATTCATGGCGCTAAGAGGCCCATAGTAGAAAAAGGAATATCTTCAAACAAAAACTACACAGAAGCAATCTGTGAAACTTCTTTCTGTTCTGTGCATTCAACTAACAGAGTTGAACCTTAGTTTATATTGAGCAGTTATGAAACACTCTTTCTGCAGAAAATGCAAGTGAACATTCAGGGCGCTAAGAGGCCTATAGTTGAAAAAGTTATATGATCAAATAAAAACTACAAAGAAGCTATCTGTGAAACTTCTAAAAGTTCTCTGCATTCAACTAACAGAGTTCAACCTGTACTTTTGATTGAGCAGTTCTGAATCACCATTTCTGTAGAAAATGCAAGTGGACATTCAGGGCGGTAAGAGGCCTATGGTGGAAAAGGGAATACCTTCAAATAAAAACTACACAGAAGCAATCTGTGAAACTTCTTACGGTTCTGTTCTTTAAACTAACACAGTTGAACCTTAATTTTGATTGAACAGTTCTGGAACACTCTTTCTGTAGAAAATGCAAGTGGACATTCATGGCGCTAAGAGGCCTATAGTGGAAAAGGGAATATCTTCAAACAAAAACTACAAAGATGCAATTGTGAAACTTCTTTCTGTTCTGTGCATTCAACTAACAGAGTTGAACCTTAGTTTTGATTGAGCAGTTCTGAAACACTCTTTCTGTAGAAAATACAAGTGGAAGTTCAGGGAGCTAAGAGGCCTATAGTGGAAAAAGAAATATGTTCAAATAAAAACTACACAGAAGATATCTGTGAAACTTCTCTCTGTTCTGTGCATTCAACTAACAGAGTTGAACCTTAGTTTTGATTGAGCAGTTCTGAAACACCCTTTCAGTAGAAAATGCAAGTGGACATTCATGGAGATAAGAGGCCCATAGTAGAAAAAGGAATATCTTCAAACAAAAACTACACAGAATCAATCAGTGAAACTTCTTTCTGTTCTGTGCATTCAACTAACAGAGTTGAACCTTACATTTGATTGAGCAGTTCTGAAACACTCTTTCTGTAGAAAATGCAAGTGGACCTTCGGAGCGCTAAGAGGCCTATAGCGGAAAAAGTAATACCTTCAAATAAAAACTACACAGAAGCATTCTGTGAAACTTCTTTCTGTTCTGTGCATTCAACTAACAGATTTTAACCTTACTTTTGATTGAGCAGTTCTGAAACACTCTTTCTGTAGAAAATGCAATTGGACATTCAGGGCGCTAAGAGGCCTATAGTGGAAAAGGAATATTTTCAAATAAAACTGCACAGAAGAAATCTCTGAAACTTCTTACTGTTCTGTGCATTCAACTAACAGGGTTGAACCAAAGTTTTGATTGAGCAGTTCTGAAACACTCTTTCTGTAGAAAATACAAGTGGACATTCAGGGCGCTAAGAGGACTATAGTGGAAAAAGGAAATAAGTTCACATAAAAACTACACAGAAGCTATCTGTGAAAATTCCCTCTGTTCTGTGCATTCAACTTTCGGAGTTGAACGTTACTTTTGATTGAGAAGTTCTGAAACACTCTTTCTGTAGAAAATGCAAGTGGACATTCGGAGCGCTAAGAGGCCTATAGCGGAAAAAGTAATAACTTCAAATACAAACTACACAGAAGCATTCGGTGAAACTTCTTTCTGTTCTTTGCATTCATCTAACAGTGTTGAACCTTACTTTTGATTGAGCACTTCTGAAACACCATTTCTATAGAAAATGCAATTGCACATTCAGGGAGTAAGAGGCCTATAGTGGAAAAAGGAATATTTTCAAATAAAAACTGCACAGAAGCAGTCTGCGAAACTTCTGACTGTTCTGTGCATTCCACTAACATAGCTGAACGGTAGTTTTTATTGAGCAGTTCTGAAACACTCTTTCTGTAGAAAATGCAAGTGGACATTCAGGGCGATGAGAGGCCTATAGTGGGAAAAGGAATATCTTCAAATAAAATCCACACAGAAGCAATCTGTGAAACTTCTTACTGTTCTGTGCATTCAACTAACAGATTTGAACCTTAGTTTATATTGAGCAGTTATGAAACACTCTTTCTGCAGAAAATGCAAGTGAACATTCAGGGCGCTAAGAGGCCTATAGTTGAAAAAGGTGTATGTTCAAATAAAAACTACAAAGAAGCTATCTGTGAAACTTCTTACAGTTCTGTGCATTCAACTAACAGAGTTCAACCTTACTTTTGATTGAGGAGTTCTGAAACACCCTTTCTGTAGAAAATGCAAGTGGACATTCAGGGCGCTAAGAGGCCTATGGTGGAAAAAGAATACCTTCAAATAAAAACTACACAGAAGCAATCTGTGAAACTTCTTACGGTTCTGTTCTTTAAACTAACACAGTTGAACCTTAATTTTGATTGAACAGTTCTGAAACAGTCTTTCTGTAGAAAATGCAAGTGGACATTCATGGCGCTAAGAACCCTATAGTGGAAAAGGGAATATCTTCAAACAAAAACTACAAAGAAGCAATCTGTGAAACTTCTTTCTGTTCTGTGCATTCAACTAACAGAGTTGAACCTTAGTTTGATTGAGCAGTTCTGAAACACTCTTTCTTTAGAAAATAGAAGTGGACATTCAGGGCGCTAAGAGGCCTATAGTGGAAAAAGGAATAAGTTCAAATAAAAACTACACAGAAGATATCTGTGAAATTTCTCTCTGTTCTGTTCTTTAAACTAACACAGTTGAACCTTAATTTTGATTGAACAGTTCTAAAACACACTTTCTGTAGAAAATGCAAGTGGACATTCAGGGCGCTAAGAGGCCTATAGTGGAAAAGGGAATATCTTCAAACAAAAACTACAAAGAAGCAATCCGTGAAACTTCCTTCTGTTCTGTGCATTCAACTAACAGAATTGAACCTTAGTTTTGATTGAGCAGTTATGAAACACTCTTTCTGTAGAAAATACAAGTGGATATTCAGGGCGCTAAGAGGCCTATAGTGGAAAAAGGAATAAGTTCAAATAAAAACTACACAGAAGATATCTGTGAAACTTCTCTCTGTTCTGTGCATTCAACTAACAGAGTTTAACCTTACTTTTGATTGAGCAGTTCTGAAACACTCTTTCTGTAGAAAATGCAATTGGACATTCAGGGCGCTAAGAGGCCTATAGTGGAAAAGGAATATTTTCAAATAAAAACTGCACAGAAGAAATCTGTGAAACTTCTTAGTATTCTGTGCATTCAACTAACAGAGTTGAACCTCAGTTTTGATTGAGCAGTTCTGAAACACTCTTTCTGTAGAAAATACAAGTGGACATTCAGGGCGCTAAGAGGACTATAGTGGAAAAAGGAAAAAGTTCACATAAAAACTACACAGAAGCTATCTGTGAAACTTCTCTCTGTTCTTGCATTCAACTAACGGAGTTGAACCTTACTTTTGATTGAGAAGTTCTCAAACCCTCTTTCTGTAGAAAATGCAAGTGGACCTTCAGAGCGCTAAGAGGCCTATAGCGGAAAAAGTAATACCTTCAAATACAAACTACACAGAAGCATTCTGTGAAACTTCTTTCTGTTATTTACATTCGTCTAACGAGTTGAACCTTACTTTTGATTGAGCAGTTCTGAAACACCCTTTCTGTAGAAAATGCAATTGGACATTCAGGGAGCTAAGAGGCCTATAGTGGAAAAAGGCATATTTTCAAATAAAAACTGCACAGAAGCAATCTGCGAAACTTCTTACTCTTCTGTGCATTCAACTAACATAGTTGAACGGTAGTTTTTATTGAGCAGTTCTGAAACACTCTTTCTGTAGAAAATGTAAGTGGACATTCAGGGCGCTGAGAGGCCTATAGTGGGAAAAGTAATATCTTCAAATAAAAACCACACAGAAACAATCTGTGAAACTTCTTACTGTTCTGTGCATTCAACTAACAGTGTTGAACCTTAGTTTGATTGAGCAGTTCTGAAACACTCTTTCTGTAGAAAATGCATGTGGCATTCATGGCGCTAAGAGCGCCATAGTAGAAAAAGGAATATCTTCAAACAAAAACTACACAGAAGCAATCTGTGAAACTTCTTTCTGTTCTGTGCATTCAACTAACAGAGTTGAAACTTACTTTTCATTGAGCAGTTCGGAAACACTCTTTCTGTAGAAAATGCAATTGGACATTCAGGGCGCTAAGAGGCCTGTAGTGGAAAAGGAGTATTTTCAAATAAAAAATGCACAGAAGAAATTTGTGAAACTTCTTACTGTTCTGTGCATTCTACTAACAGAGTTTTACCTCAGTTTGATTGAGCAGTTCTGAAACACTCTTTCTGTAGAAAATACAAGTGGACATTCAGGGCGCTAAGAGGCCTATAGTGGAAAAAGGAATAAGTTCAAATAAAAACTACAGAGAAGATATCTGTGAAATTTCTCTCTGTTCTGTGCATTCAACTAACAGAGTTGAACCTAAGTTTTGATTGAGCAGTTCTGAAACACTCTTTCTGTAGAAAATGCAATTGGACATTCATGGCGCTAAGAGGCCCATAGTAGAAAAAGGAATATCTTCAAAAAAAACTACAGAGAAGCAATCTGTGAAACTCCTTTCTGTTCTGTGCATTCAACTAACAGAGTTGAACCTTACTTTTGATTGAGCAGTTCTGAAACACTCTTTCTGTAGAAAATGCAAGTGGACATTCAGGCGCTAAGAGGCATATGGTGGAAAAAGTAATACCTTCAAATAAAAACTACACAGAAGCAATCTGTGAAACTTCTTACGGTTCTGTTCTTTAAACTAACACAGTTGAACCTTAATTTTGATTGAACAGTTCTGAAAGACTCTTTCTGTAGAAAATGCAAGTGGACATTCATGGCGCTAAGAGGCCTATAGTGGAAAGGGATTATCTTCAAACAAAAACTACAAAGAAGCTATCTGTGAAACTTCTTTCTTTTCTGTGCATTCAACTAACAGAGTTGATCCTTAGTTTTGATTGAGCAGTTCTGAAACACTCTTTCTGTATAAAATACATGTGGACATTCAGGGCGCTAAGAGGCCTATAGTGGAAAAAGGAATAAGTTAAAATAAAAACTACACAGAAGATATCTGTGAAACTTCTTTCTGTTCTGTGCACTCAACTAACAGAGTTGAACCTTAGTTTTGATTGAGCAGTTCTGAAACACTCTTTCTGTAGAAAATGCAAGTGGACATTCATGGCGCTAAGAGCCCCATAGTAGAAAAAGGAGTATCTTCAAACAAAAACTACGCAGAAGCAATCTGTGAAACTTCTTTCTGTTCTGTGCATTCAACTAACAGAGTTGAACCTTACTTTTGAATGAGCAGTTCTGAAACACTCTTTCTGTAGAAAATGCAAGTGGACATTCGGAGCGCTAAGAGGCCTATAGCGGAAAAAGTAATATCTTCAAATAAAAACTACACAGTAGCATTCTGTGAAACTTCTTTCTGTTCTGTGCATTCAACTAACAGAGTCAAACCTTACTTTTGATTGAGCAGTTCTGAAAGACTCTTTCTGTAGAAAATGCAATTGGACATTCAGGGCGCTAAGAGGCCTATAGTGGAAAAGGAATATTTTCAAATAAAAACTGCACAGAAGAAATCTGTGAAACTTCTTTCTGTTCTGTGCATTCAACTAACAGAGTTGAAACTTAGTTTTGATTGAGCAGTTCTGAAAGACTCTTTCTGTAGAAAATACAATTGGACATTCAGCGCGCTAAGAAGACTATAGTGGAAAAAGGAAAAAGTTCACATAAAAACTACACAGAAGCTATCTGTGAAACTTCTCTCTGTTCGGTGCATTCAACTAACGGAGTTGAAACTTACTTTTGATTGAGAAGTTCTGAAACACTCTTTCTGTAGAAAATGCAAGTGGACCTTCGGAGCGCTAAGAGGCCTATGGTGGAAAAAGGAATACCTTCAAATAAGATCTACACAGAAGCAATCTGTGAAACTTCTTACTGTTCTGTGCATTCAACTAACCGAGTTGAACCTTAGTTTTGATTGAGCAGTTCTGAAACACTCTTTCTGTATAAAATACATGTGGACATTCAGGGCGCTAAGAGGCCTATAGTGGAAAAAGGAATAAGTTAAAATAAAAACTACACAGAAGATATCTGTGAAATTCTCTCTGTTCTGTGCACTCAACTAACAGAGTTGAACC
Source organism: Nomascus leucogenys (assembly GCF_006542625.1). NCBI lineage: Eukaryota > Metazoa > Chordata > Mammalia > Primates > Hylobatidae > Nomascus > Nomascus leucogenys. Next base: position 32,046 of record NW_022096920.1, read on the forward strand.
TTAGTTTTGATTGAGCAGTTCTGAAACACTCTTTCTGTAGAAAATGCAAGTGGACATTCATGGCGCTAAGAGCCCCATAGTAGAAAAAGGAATATCTTCAAAAAAAAACTACGCAGAAGCAATCTGTGAAACTTCTTTCTGTTCTGTGCATTCAACTAACAGAGTTGAACCTTACTTTTGATTGAGCAGTTCTGAAACACTCTTTCTGTAGAAAATGCAAGTGGACATTCGGAGCGCTAAGAGGCCTATAGCGGAAAAAGTAATATCTTCAAATAAAAACTACACAGTAGCATTCTGTGAAACTTCTTTCTGTTCTGTGCATTCAACTAACAGAGTCTAAACTTACTTTTGATTGAGCAGTTCTGAAAGACTCTTTCTGTAGAAAATGCAATTGGACATTCAGGGCGCTAAGAGGCCTATAGTGGAAAAGGAATATTTTCAAATAAAAACTGCACAGAAGAAATCTGTGAAACTTCTTACTGTTCTGTGCATTCAACTAACAGAGTTGAAACTCAGTTTTGATTGAGCAGTTCTGAAAGACTCTTTCTGTAGAAAATACTATTGGACATTCAGCGCGCTAAGAAGACTATAGTGGAAAAAGGAAAAAGTTCACATAAAAACTACACAGAAGCTATCTGTGAAACTTCTCTCTGTTCTGTGCATTCAACTAACGGAGTTGAAACTTACTTTTGATTGAGAAGTTCTGAAACACTCTTTCTGTAGAAAATGCAAGTGGACCTTCGGAGCGCTAAGAGGCCTATGGTGGAAAAAGGAATACCTTCAAATAAAAACTACACAGAAGCAATCTGTGAAACTTCTTACGGTTCTGTTCTTTAAACTAACACAGTTGAACCTTAATTTTGATTGAACAGTTCTGAAACACTCTTTCTGTAGAAAATGCAAGTGGACATTCATGGCGCTAAGAGGCCCATAGTAGAAAAAGGAATATCTTCAAACAAAAACTACACAGAAGCAATCTGTGAAACTTCTTTCTGTTCTGTGCATTCAACTAACAGATTTGAACCTTACTTTTGAATGAGCAGTTCTGAAACATTCTTTCTGTATAAAATGCAAGTAGACTTTCGGAGCGCTAACAGGCCTATAGCGGAAAAAGTAATATCTTCAAATATAAACTACACAGAAGCATTCTGTGAAACTTCTTTCTGTTCTGTGCATTCAACTAACAGAATTTAACCTTACTTTTGATTGAGCAGTTCTGAAACACTCTTTCTGTAGAAAATGCAATTGGACATTCGGGGCGCTAAGAGGCCTATAGTGGAAAAGAAATATTTTCAAATAAAAACTGCACAGAAGAAATCAGTGAAACTTCTTACTGTTCTGTGCATTCAACTAACAGAGTTGAACCTCAGTTTTGATTGAGCAGTTCTGAAACACTCTTTCTGTAGAAAATACAAGTAGACCTTCGGAGCGCTAAGAGGCCTATAGCGGAAAAAGTAATATCTTCAAATAAAAACTATACAGAATTATTCTGTGAAACTTCTCTCTGTTCTGTGCATTCAACTAACAGAGTTTAACCTTACTTTTGATTGAGCAGTTCTGAAACACTCTTTCTGTAGAAAATGCAATTGGACATTCGGGGCGCAAAGAGGCCTATAGTGGAAAAGAAATATTTTCAAATAAAAACTGCACAGAAGAAATCTGTGAAACTTCTTACTGTTCTGTGCATTCAACTAACAGAGTTGAACCTCAGTTTTGATTGAGCAGTTCTGAAGCACTCTTTCTGTAGAAAATACAAGTGGATATTCAGGGCGCTAAGAGGACTATAGTGGAAAAAGGAAAATGTTCACATAAAAACTACACAGAAGCTATCTGTGAAACTTCTCTCTGTTCTGTGCATTCAACTAATGGAGTTGAACCTTACTTTTGATTGAGAAGTTCTGAAACACTCTTTCTGTAGAAAATGCAAGTGGACCTTCGGAGCGCTAAGAGGCTTACAGCGGAAAAAGTAATACCTTCAAATACAAACTACACAGAAGCATTCTGTGAAACTTCTTTCTGTTCTTTGCATTCATCTAACAGAGTTGAACCATACTTTTCATTGAGCACTTCTGAAACACCCTTTCTACGGAAAATGCAATTGGACATTCAGGGAGCTAAGAGGCCTATAGTGGAAAAAGGAATATTTTCAAATAAAAACTGCACAGAAGCAATCTGCGAAACTTATTACTGTTCTGTGCATTCTACTAACATAGTTGAACGGTAGTTTTTATTGAGCAGTTCTGAAACACTCTTTCTGTAGAAAATGCAAGTGGACATTCAGGGCGCTGAGAGGCCTATAGTGGGAAAAGGAATATCTTCAAATAAAAACCACACAGAAGCCATCTCTGAAACTTCTTACTGTTCTGTTCATTCAACTAACAGCGTTGAACCTTAGTTATTATTGAGCAGTTCTGAAACACCCTTTCTGTAGAAAATGGAAGTGGACTTCGGAGCGCTAAGAGGCCTATAGCGGAAAAATAATACCTTCATATACAAACTACACAGAAGCATTCTGTGAAACTTCTTACTGTTCTGTGCATTCAACTAACGGAGTTGAACCTTAGTTTATATTGAGCAGTTATGAAACACTCTTTCTGCAGAAAATGCAAGTGAACATTCAGGGCGCTAAGCGGCCTATAGTTGAAAAAGGTGTATGTTCAATAAAAACTGCAAAGAAGCTATCTGTGAAACTTCTTACAGTTCTGTGCATTCAACTAACAGAATTCAACCTTACTTTTGATTGAGCAGTTCTGAAACCCCCTTTCTGTAGAAAATACAAGTGGGCATTCAGGGCGCTAAGAGGCCTTTGGTGGAAAAAGGGTCACCTTCAAATAAAAACTACACAGAAGCAATATGTGAAACTTCTTACGGTTCTGTTCTTTAAAGTAACACAGTTGAACCTTAATTTTTATTGAACATTTCTGAAACACTCTTTCTGTAGAAAATGAAAGTGGACATTCATGGCGCTAAGAGGACTATGGTGGAAAAGGGAATATCTTCCAACAAAAACTACAAAGAAGCAATCTGTGAAACTTCTTTCTGTTCTGTGCATTCAACAAACAGAGTTGAACCTTAGTTTTGATTGAGCAGTTCTGAAACACTCTTTCTGTAGAAAATGCAAGAGGTCATTCAGGGCGCTAAGAGGCCTGTAGTGGAAAAAAGAATAAGTTAATATAAAAACTACACAGAAGATATCTGTGAAACTTCTCTCTGTTCTCTGCATTCAACTAACAGAGTTGAACCTTAGTTTTGATTGAGCAGTTCTGAAACACTCTTTCTGTAGAAAATGCAAGTGGACATTCATGGCGCTAAGAGGCCCATATTAGAAAAAATAACACCTTCAATCAAAAACCACACAGAAGCAATCTGTGAAACTTCTTTCTGTTCTGTGCATTCAACTAACCGAGTTGAACCTTACTTTTGATTGAGCAATTCTGAAACACTCTTTCTGTTGAAAATGCAAGTGGACCTTCGGAGCGCTAAGAGGCCCATAGCGGAAAAATAAATATCTTAAAATAAGAACTATACAGAAGCATTCTGTGAAACTTCTTTCTGTTCTGTGCATTCAACTAACAGAGTTTAACCTTACTTTTGATTGAGCAGTTCTGAAACACTCTTTCTGTAGAAAATGCAATTGGACATTCAGGGCGCTAAGAGGACTATAGTGGAAAGGGAATATTTTCAAATAAACAATGCACAGAAGAAATCTGTGAAACTCCTTTCTGTTCTGTGCATTCAACTAACCATGTTGAACCTCAGTTTTGATTGAGCCGTTCGGAAACACTCTTTCTCTAGAAAATACAAGTGGACATTCAGGGCGCTAAGAGGACTATAGTGGAAAAAGGAAAAAGTTCACATAAAAACTACGCAGAAGCTATCTGTGAAACTTCTCTCTGTTCTGTGCATTCAACTAACGGAGTTGAACCTTACTTTTGATTGAGAAGTTCTGAAACACTCTTTCTGTAGAAAATGCAACTGGAAATTCGGAGCGCTAAGAGGCCTATAGCGGAAAAATAATACCTTCAAATACAAACTACACAGAAGCATTCGGTGAAACTTTTTCTGTTCTTTGCATTCATCTAACAGAGTTGAACCTTACATTTGATTGAGCACTTCTGAAACACCCTTTCTATAGAAAATGCTATTGGACATTCAGGGAACTAAGAGGCCTATAGTGGAAAAAGGAATATTTTCAAATAAAAACTGCACAGAAGTAATCTGCGAAACTTCTTACTGTTCTGTGCATTCAACTAACATAGTTGAACGGTAGTTTTTATTGAGCAGTTCTGAAACACCCTTTCTGTAGAAAATGCAAGTGGACATTCAGGGCGCTAAGAGGCCTATAGTGGGAAAAGGAATATCTTCAAATAAAAACCACACAGAAGCAATCTGTGAAACTTCTTTCTGTTCTGTGCATTCAACTAACAGAGTGGAACCTTAGTTTATATTGAGCAGTTATGAAACACTCTTTCTGCAGAAAATGCAAGTGAACGTTCAGGGCGCTAAGAGGCCTATAGTTGAAAAATGTATATGTTCAAATAAAAACTACAAAGAAGCTATCTGTGAAACTTCTTACAGTTCTGTGCATTCAACTAACAGAATTCAACCTTACTTTTGATTGAGCAGTTCTGAAACCCTCTTTCTGTAGAAAATACAAGTGGACATTCAGGGCGCTAAGAGGCCTTTGGTGGAAAAAGGGTCACCTTCAAATAAAAACTACACAGAAGCAATATGTGAAACTTCTTACGGTTCTGTTCTTTAAAGTAACACAGTTGAACCTTAATTTTTATTGAACATTTCTAAAACACTCTTTCTGTAGAAAATGAAAGTGGACATTCATGGCGCTAAGAGGACTATGGTGGAAAAGGAATATCTTCCAACAAAAACTACAAAGAAGCAATCTGTGAAACTTCTTTCTGTTCTTGCATTCAACAAACAGAGTTGAACCTTAGTTTTGATTGAGCAGTTCTGAAACACTCTTTCTGTAGAAAATGCAAGAGGTCATTCAGGGCGCTAAGAGGCCTGTAGTGGAAAAAAGAATAAGTTAATATAAAAACTACACAGAAGATATCTGTGAAACTTCTCTCTGTTCTGTGCATTCAACTAACAGAGTTGAACCTTAGTTTTGATTGAGCAGTTCTGAAACACTCTTTCTGTAGAAAATGCAAGTGGACATTCATGGCGCTAAGAGGCCCATATTAGAAAAAATAACACCTTCAATCAAAAACCACACAGAAGCAATCTGTGAAACTTCTTTCTGTTCTGTGCATTCAACTAACCGAGTTGAACCTTACTTTTGATTGAGCAATTCTGAAACACTCTTTCTGTTGAAAATGCAAGTGGACCTTCGGAGCGCTAAGAGGCCCATAGCGGAAAAATAAATATCTTAAAATAAGAACTATACAGAAGCATTCTGTGAAACTTCTTTCTGTTCTGTGCATTCAACTAACAGAGTTTAACCTTACTTTTGATTGAGCAGTTCTGAAACACTCTTTCTGTAGAAAATGCAATTGGACATTCAGGGCGCTAAGAGGACTATAGTGGAAAGGGAATATTTTCAAATAAACAATGCACAGAAGAAATCTGTGAAACTCCTTACTGTTCTGTGCATTCAACTAACCATGTTGAACCTCAGTTTTGATTGAGCCGTTCGGAAACACTCTTTCTCTAGAAAATACAAGTGGACATTCAGGGCGCTAAGAGGACTATAGTGGAAAAAGGAAAAAGTTCACATAAAAACTACGCAGAAGCTATCTGTGAAACTTCTCTCTGTTCTGTGCATTCAACTAACGGAGTTGAACCTTACTTTTGATTGAGAAGTTCTGAAACACTCTTTCTGTAGAAAATGCAACTGGAAATTCGGAGCGCTAAGAGGCCTATAGCGGAAAAATAATACCTTCAAATACAAACTACACAGAAGCATTCGGTGAAACTTTTTCTGTTCTTTGCATTCATCTAACAGAGTTGAACCTTACATTTGATTGAGCACTTCTGAAACACCCTTTCTATAGAAAATGCTATTGGACATTCAGGGAACTAAGAGGCCTATAGTGGAAAAAGGAATATTTTCAAATAAAAACTGCACAGAAGTAATCTGCGAAACTTCTTACTGTTCTGTGCATTCAACTAACATAGTTGAACGGTAGTTTTTATTGAGCAGTTCTGAAACACCCTTTCTGTAGAAAATGCAAGTGGACATTCAGGGCGCTGAGAGGCCTATAGTGGGAAAAGGAATATCTTCAAATAAAAACCACACAGAAGCAATCTGTGAAACTTCTTGCTGTTCTGTGCATTCAACTAACAGAGTGGAACCTTAGTTTATATTGAGCAGTTATGAAACACTCTTTCTGCAGAAAATGCAAGTGAACATTCAGGGCGCTAAGAGGCCTATAGTTGAAAAATGTATATGTTCAAATAAAAACTACAAAGAAGCTATCTGTGAAACTTCTTACAGTTCTGTGCATTCAACTAACAGAGTTCAACCTTACTTTTGATTGAGCAGTTCTGAAACTCCCTTTCTGTAGAAAATGCATGTGGATATTCAGGGCGCTAAGAGGCCTATGGTGGAAAAAGTAACACCTTCATATAAAAACTACACAGAAGCAATCTGTGAAAATTCTGACTGTTCTGTTCTTTAAACTAACACAGTTGAACCTTAATTTTGATTGAACAGTTCTGAAACACTCTTTCTGTAGAAAATACAAGTGGACATTCAGGGCGCTAAGAGGACTATAGTGGAAAAAGGAATAAGTTCAAATAAAAACTACACAGAAGATATCTGTGAAACTTCTCTCTGTTCTGTGCATTCAACTATCAGAGTTGAAACTTAGTTTTGATTGAGCAGTTCTGAAACACTCTTTCTGTAGAAAATGAAAGTGGACATTCACGGGGCTAAGAGGTCCATAGTAGAAAAAGGAATATCTTCAAACAAAAACTACACAGAAGCAATCTGTGAAGCTTCTTTCTGTTCTGTGCATTCAACTAACAGAGTTGAACCTTACTTTTAATTGAGCAGTTCTGAAACACTCTTTCTGTAGAAAATGCGAGTGGAACTTCTGAGCGCTAAGAGGCCTACAGCAGAAAAAGAAATATCTTCAAATAAAAACTATACAGAAGCATTCTGTGAAACTTCTTTCTGTTCAGTGCATTCAACTATCGGAGTTTAAACTTACTTTTGATTGAGCAGTTCTGAAACACTCTTTCTGTAGAAAATGCCATTGGACATTCAGGGCGCTAAGAGGCCTATAGTGGAAAAAGGAAAAAGTACACATAAAAACTACACAGAAGCTTTCTGTGAAACTTCTCTCTCTTTTGTGCATTCAACTAATGGAGTTGAAACTTACTTTTGATTGAGAAGTTCTGAAACACTCTTTCTGTAGAAAATGCAAGTGAACATTCAGGGCGCTAACAGGCCTATAGCGGAAAAATGAATATGTTCAAATAAAAACTACACAGAAGCAATCTGTGAAACTTCTTACAGTTCTGTGCATTCAACTAACAGAGTTGAACCTTAGTTTATATTGAGCAGTTATGAAACACCCTTTCTGTAGGAAATGCAAGTGGACATTCATGGCGCTAAGAGCCCTATGGTGGAAAAAGGAATACCTTCAAAAAAAACTACACAGAAGCAATCTGTGAAACTTCTTACGGTTCTGTTCTTTAAACTAACACAGTTGAACCTTAGTTTTGATTGAACAGTTCTGAAACACTCTTTCTGTATAAAATGCAAGTGGACATTCATGGCGCTATGATGCCTATAGTGGAAAAGGGAATATCTTCAAACAAAAATTACACAGAAGCAATCTGTGAAACTTCTCTCTGTTCTGTGCATACAACTAACAGAGCTTAACCTTACTATTGATTGCGCTGTTCTGAAACACTCTTTCTGTAGAAAATGCAATTGGACATTCAGGGCGCTAAGAGGCCTATAGTGGAAAAGGAATACTTTCAAATAAAAACTGCACAGAAGAAATCTGTGAAACTTCTTACTGTTCTGTGCATTCAACTAACAGAGTTGAACCTTAGTTTTGATTGAGCAGTTCTGAAACACTCTTTCTGTAGAATATACAAGTGGACACTCAGGGCACTAAGGGTACTATAGTGGAAAAAGGAAAAAGTTCACATAAAAACTACACAGAAGCTATCTGTGAAACTTCTCTCTTTTCTGTGCATTCAACTAACGGATTTGAACCTTACTTTTGATTGAGAAGTTCTGAAACTCTCTTTCTGTAGAAAATGCAAGTGGACATTCGGAGCGCTAAGAGGCCTATAGCGGAAAAAGTAATACCTTCAAATAAAAACTACACAGAAGCATTCTGTGAAACTTATTTCTGTTCTGTGCATTCAAGGAACAGAGTTTAACCTTACTTTTGATTGCGCAGTTCTGAAACTCTATTTCTGTAGAAAATGCAAGTTGACATTCATGGCGCTAAGAGGCCCATAGTAGAAAAAGGAATATCTTCAAACAAAAACTACACAGAAGAAATCTCTGAAACTTCTTTCTGTTCTGTGCATTCAACTAACAGAATTCAACCTTACTTTTGATTGAGCAGTCTGAAACACCCTTTCTGTAGAAAATGCAAGGGACATTCAGGGCGCTACGAGGCCTATGGTGGAAAAAGCAATACCTTCAAATGTAAACTACACAGAATCAATCTGTGAAACTTTTTTCTGTTCCGTTCATTCAACTATCAGAATAGAACCTTACTTTTTATTGAGCAGTTCTGAAACACTCTTTCTTTGGAAAATGCAAGTGGATTTTCGGAGTGCTAAGAGGAGTATAGCGGAAAAAGGAATATCTTCAAATAAAAACTACACAGAAGCATTCTGTGAAACTTCTTTCTGTTCTGTGCATTCAACTAACAGAATTGAACCTTACTTTTGATTGACCAGTTCTGAAACACTCTTTTTGTAGAAAATGCAAGTGGACATTAAGGGCGCTAATAGGCCTATAGTGGAAAATGGAATATCTTCAAGTAAAATCTACACAGAAAAAATCTGTGAAACTTCTTACTATTCTGTGCATTCAACTAACATAGTTGAACCTTAGTTTTGATTGAGCATTTCTGAAACACTCTTTCTGTAGAAAATGCAAGTGGAAATTCAGGGCGCTAAGAGGCCTATAGCGGAAAAATGAATATGTTCAAATAAAACTACACAGAAGCAATCTGTTCTCTGCATTCAACTAACAGACTTGAAACTTACATTTGATTGAGCAGTTCTGAAACACTCTTTCTGTAGAAAATGAAAGTGGAAATTCAGGGCTCTAAGAGGCCTATAGCGGAAAAATGAATATGTTCAAATAAAACTACACGGAAGCAATCTGTGAAACTTCTTTCTGTTCTGTGCATTTAACTAACAGAGTTGAAACTTACTTTGGATTGAACAGTTCTGGAACACACTTTCTGTAGAAAATGGAAGTGGACATTCGGAGCGCTAAGAGGCCTATATCAGAAAAAGGAATATGATCAAATAAAAACTACACAGAAGCAATCTGTGAAACTTCTTTCTGTTCTGTGCATTCAACTAACAGTGTTGAACCTTAGATTTGATTGAGCAGTTCTGAAACACTCTTTCTGTAGAAAAAGCAAGTGGACATTCAGGGCGCTAAGAGGCCTATAGTGGAAAAAGGAATATGTACAAATAAAAACAACACAGAAGATATTTGTGAAACTTCTCTCTGTTCTGGGCATTCAACTAAAGGAGTTGAATCTTCCTTTTGATTTAGCAGTTTTGAAACACTCTTTCTGAAGAAAATGCAAGTGGACCTTCGGAGCGCTAACAGGCCTACAGCGGAAAAATTAATATCTTCAAATAAAAACTACACAGAAGCATTCTGTGAAACTTCTTTCTGTTCTCTGCATTCAACTAACAGAGTTGAACCTTACTTTTGATTGTGCAGTTCTGAAACACTCTTTCTGTAGAAAATGCAAGTGGAAATTCAGGGCGCTAAGAGGCCTACAGCGGAAAAATGAATATGTTCATATAAAAACTACACAGAAGCAATATGTCAAACTTCTTTCTGTTCTGTGCATTCAACTAACAGAGTTGAACCTTACTTTTGACTGAACAATTTTGATACACTCTTTCTGTAGAAAATGCAAGTGGACACTCGGAGAGCTAAGAGGCCTATAGCGGAAAAAGGAATATCTTCAAATAAAAACTACACAGAAGCATTCGGTGAAACTTCTTTCTGTTCTGTGCATTTAACTAACAGAGTTGAACCTCACATTTGATTGAGCAGTTCTGAAAATCTCTTTCTGTAGAAAATGTAATTGGACATTCAGGGCGATAAGAGGCCTATGGTGGAAAAAGGAATATCTTCAAATAAAAACTACACAGAAGCAATCTGTGAAACTTCTTAGTGTTCTGTGCTTTCAACTAACAGAGCTGAAACTTAGTTTTCATTGAGGAGTTCTGAAACACTCTTTCTGTAGAAAATGAAAGTGGAAATTCAGGGAGATAAGAGGCCTATAGCGGAAAAATGAATATGTTCAAATAAAAACTACACGGTAGCAATCTGTGAAACTTCCTTCTTTTCTGTGCATTCAACTAACAGAGTTGAACCTTACTTTTGATTGAGCAGTTCTGAAACACTCCTTCTGTAGAAAATGCAAGTGAACATTCGGAGCGCTAAGAGGCCTATATCGGAAAAAGGAATATGATCAAATAAAAACTACACAGAAGCAATCTGTGAAACTTCTTACTGTTCTGTGCTTTCAACAAACAGATTTGAAACTTAGTATTGATCGAGTAGTTCTTAAACACTCTTTCTGTAGAAAATGCAAGTGGACATTCATGGCGCTAAGAGTCCTATAGTGGATAAAGGAATATCTTCAAATAGAAACTACACAGAATCAATCTGTGAAACTTCTTTCTGTACTGTACATTCAACTAACGGAATTGATCCTTACTTTTGATTGAGCAGTTCTGAAACACAATTTCTGTAGAAAATGCAAGTGGACATTCATGGGGCTAAGTGGCCTATAGCGGAAAAAGGAATACCTTCAAATAAAAACTACACAGAAGCAATCTGTGAAGGTACTTACTGTTCTGTGCATTCAACTAACAGAGTTGAACCTTAGTTTTGATGGAGCAGTTCTGAAACACTCTTTATGTAGAAAATGCAAGTGGAAATTCAGGGCGCTAAGAGGCCTATAGCGGAAAAATGTATATGTTCAAATAAAAACTACACAGAAGCAATCTGTGAGACTTCCTTCTGTTCTGTGCATTCAACTAACAGAGTTGAACATTTCTTTTGATTGAACAGTTCTGAAATACTCTTTCTGTAGAAAATTCAAGTGGACATTCGGAGCGCTAAGTGGACTATAGCGGAAAAAGGAATATCTTCAAAGAAAAACTACACAGAAGCTTTCTCTGTAACTTCTTTCTGTTCTGTGCATTCAACTAACAGATTTGAAACCTACTTTTGATTGAGCGGTTGTGAAACACTCTTTCTGTAGAAAATGCAATGGGACATTCAGGGCGCTAAGAAGCCTATGGTGGATAAAGGAATATCTTCAAATAAAAACTACAGAGAAGCAATCTGTGAAACTTCTTACTGTTCTGTTCTTTCAACTAACACATTTGAGCCTTAATTTTGATTGTGCAGTTCTGAAACACTCTTTCTGTAGAAAATGCATGTGGACATTCGGAGTGCTAAGAGGCCCATAGCGGAAATAGGAATATATTCAAATAAAGCTACACAGAAGCATTCTGTGAAACTACATTCTGTTCTGTGCATTCAACTAACAGAGTTGAACCTTACATTTGATTGAGCAGTTCTCAAACACTCTTTCTGTAGAAAATGCAAGTGGACATTCGGAGCGCTAAGAGGCCTGTAGCGGAGAAAGGAATATCTTCAAATAAAATCTACACAGAAGAATTCTGTGAAAACTCTTTATGTTCTGTGCATTCAACTAATAGAGTTGAAGCTTAATTTTTATTGAGCATTTCTGAAACACTCTTTCTGTAGAAACTGCAAGTTGACATTCGGAGTACTAAGAGGCCTATAATGCAAAAGGAATATCTTTAAATAAAAACCACACAGAAGCATTCTGTGAAACTTTTTTCTCTTCTGTGCATTCAACTAACAGTGTTGAACCTTACTTTTGATACAGCAGTTCAGAAACAGTCTCTCTGTAGAAAATGCAAGTGGACATTCGGAGCGCTAAGAATCCTATAGCGGAAAAAGGAATATCTTCAAATAAAAACTACACAGAAGCAATCTGTGAAACTTCTTTCTGGTCTGTGTATTCAAATAACAGAGTTGAAACTTAGATTTGATTGAGCAGTTTTGAAACACTCTTTCTGTAGAAATTGCAAGTGGAAATTCAGGGCGCTAAGTGGCCTATAGCGGAAAAATTAATATGTTCAAATAAAAACTACACAGAAGCAATCTGTGAAACTTCTTTCTCTTCTGTGCATTCAACTAACAGAGTTGAACCTTACATTTGATTGAGCAGTTCTGAAACACTCTTTCTGTAGAAAATGTAAGTGGACATTCAGGGCGCAAAGAGGCCTATGGTGGATAAAGGAATATCTTCAAATAAAAACTACAGAGAAGCAATCTGTGAAACTTCTTACTGTTCTGTGCTTTCAACTAACAGAGCTGAAACTTAGTTTTGATTGAGCAGTTCTGAAACACTCTTTCAGAAGAAAATGCAAGTGGAAATTCAGGGCGCTAAGAGGCCTACAGCAGAAAAATGAATATGTTCAAATAAAAACTACACGGAAGCAATCTGTGAAACTTCTTTCTGTTCTGTGCATTCAACTAACAGAGTTGAACCTTACTTTTGATTGAACAGTTCTGAAACACTCTTTCTGTAGAAAATGCAAGTGGACATTCGCAGCGCTAAGAGGCCTACAGCCGAAAAAGTAATATGATCAACTAAAAACTACTCAGAACCTATCTGTGAAACTTCTTTCTGTTCTGTGCATTCAACTTACAGAGTTGAACCTTACTTGTGATTGAGCAGTTCTGAAACACCCTTTCTGAAGAAAATGCAAGTGGACATTCTGAGCGCTAAGGGGCCTATAGCGGAAATGGGAATATATACAAATAAAAACTACACAGAATCATTCTGTGAAACTTCTTTCTGTTCTGTGCATACAACTAACAGAGTTGAACCTTACCTTTGATTGAGCAGTTGTGAAACACTCTTTCTGTATAAAACGCAAGTGGACCTTCGGAGCGCTAAGAGGCCTACAGCAGAAAAAGGAATAACTTCAAATAAAAAGTACACTGAAGCATTCTGTGAAACTTCTTTCTGTTCTGTGCGTTCAGCTAACAGAGTTTCACCTTACTTTTGATTCAGCAGTTCTGAAACACTCTTTGTGTAGAAAATGAAAGTGGACATTCAGGGCGCTAAGAGGGCTATAGTGGAAAAAGTAATATCTTCAAATAAAAACTACACAGAAGCAATCTGTGAAACTTCTTACTGTTCTGTGCATTCAACTAACAGATATGAACCTTACTTTTGATTGAGTGGTTCAGAAACACACTTTCTGTAGAAAATGCAAGTGGACACTCAGGGTGCTAAGAGGCCTATAGTGGAAAAAGGAATATCTTCAAATAAAAACAACACAGAAGAAATCTGTGAAACCTCTTGGTGTTCTGTTCTTTCAACTAACCCAGTTGAACCTTAATTTTGACTGAGCAGTTCTGAAACACTCTTTCTGTAGGAAAAGCATGTGGACATTCATGGCGCTAAGAGGCCTATAGTGGAAAAAGGAATATGTTCACATAAAAACTACACAGAAGCAATCTGTGAAACTTCTTTCTGTTCTGTGCATTCAACTAAGAGAGTAGAACCTTACTTTTGATTGAGCAGTTATGAAACACTCTTTCTGTAGAAAATGCAAGTAGACGTTCGGAGCGTTAAGAGGCCTATAGCGCAAAAAGGAATATCTTCAAATAAAAACTACACAATAGCATTCTGTGAAACTCCTTTCTGTTCCGTGCATTCAGCTAACAGATTTGAAACTTACTTTTGATTGAGCAGTTCTGAAACAGTCTTTCTGTAGATTATGCAAGTGGACATTCTGGGCGCTAAGAGGCCTATGGTTGAAAAAGGACTATCTTCAAATAAAAACTACCTGGAAGCAATGTGTGAAACTTCTTACTGTTCTGTTCTTTCAACGAACATAGTTGAACCTTAATTTTGATTGAGCAGTTCTGAGACACTATTTCTGTAGAAAATGCAAGTGGACATTCATGGCGCTAAGAGGCCTGTAGTGGAAAAAGGAATAACTTCAAACAAGAACTACACAGAAGCAATCTGTGAAACTTCTTTCCGTTCTGTGCATTCAACTAACAGGGTTGAACCTTAGTTTTGATTGAGCACTTCTGAAACCCTCTTTCTGTAGAAAATGCAAGTGGACATTCAGGGCGCTAAGAGGCCTACAGTGGAAAAAGGAATATGTTCAACTAAAAACTACTCAGAACCTATCTGTGAAACTTCTTTCTGTTCTGTGCATTCAACTAACAGAGTTGAACCTTACTTTTGATTGAGCAGTTCTGAAACACCCTTTCTGTAGAAAATGCAAGTGGACATTCTGAGCGCTAAGGGGCCTATAGCGGAAATAGGAATATCTACACATAAAAATTACACAGAAACAATCTGCGAAACTTCTTACTGTTATGTGCATTAAACTAACAGAGTTGAACGTTAGTTTTGATTGAGCAGTTCTGAAACACTCTTTCTGTAGAAAATGCAAGTGGAATCAGGGCGCTATGAGGCCTATAGCGCAAAAATAAATATGTTCAAATAAAAACTACACAGAAGCAATCTGTGAAACTTCTTTCTGATCTGTGCATTCAGCTAACAGAGTTCAAACTTACTTTTGATTGAACAGTTCTGAAACACCCTTTCTGTAGAAAATACAAGTGGACATTCGGAGCGCTAAGAGGCCTATAGCGGAAAAAGGAATATCTTCAAATAAAAACTACACAGAAGCATTCTGTGAAACTACTTTCTGTTCTGTGCATTCAAATAACAGATTTGAACCTTAGATTTGATTGAGCGGTTTTGAAACACTCTTCTGTAGAAAATGCACGTGGACCTTCAGGGCGCTAAGAGGCCTATGGTGGAAAAAGGAATATCTTCAAATGAAAACTACACAGAAGCAATCTTTGAAACTTCTTACTGTTCTGTGCATTCAACCGACAGACTTGAACCTTAGTTTTGATTGAGCAGTTCTGAAACACTCTTTGTGTAGAAAATGAAAGTGGACATTCAGGGCGCTAAGATGCCTATAGTGGAAAAAGTAATATCTTCAAATAAAAACTACACAGACGCAATCT
This sequence comes from Nomascus leucogenys, assembly GCF_006542625.1. Classification (NCBI taxonomy): domain Eukaryota; kingdom Metazoa; phylum Chordata; class Mammalia; order Primates; family Hylobatidae; genus Nomascus; species Nomascus leucogenys. The sequence goes on from NW_022096920.1 coordinate 47,350, forward strand.
GTGAAATTTTACTGTTCTGTGCATTCAACTAACAGACATGAACCTTACTTTTGATTGAGTGGTTCAGAAAAACACTTTCTGTAGAAAATGCAATTGGACATTCAGGGCGCTAAGAGGCCTATGGTGGTAAAAGGACAATCTTCAAATAAAAACTACCCGGAAGCAATCTGTGAAACTTCTTACTGTTCTGTTCTTTCATTGAACATAGTTGAACCTTAATTTTGATTGAGCTGTTTTTAAACACTCTTTCTGTAGAAAATACCAAGTGGACATTCGGAGCGCTGAGAGGCCTATAGCAGGAAAAGGAATATCTTCAAATAAAAACTACACAGAAACATTCTGTGAAACTTCTTTCTGTTCTGTGCATTCAACTAACAGAATTGAACCTTACTTTTGATTCAGCAGTTCTGAAACACCTTTCTGATGAAATGCAAGTGGACATTAAGGGCGCTAAGAGACCTATAGTGAAAAATGGAATATCTTCAAATAAAAACTACACAGAAGCCAATCTGTGAAACTTCTTGCTGTTCTGTGCATTCCACTAACAGAGTTGAACTTAGTTTTGGATTGAGCAGTTCTGAAACACTCTTTCTGTAGTAAATGCAAGTGAACATTCATGGCGCTAAGAGTCCTATAGTGGAAAAAGGATTTCTTCAAACAAAAACTACACAGAAGCCATGTGTGAAATTTCTTTCTGTTCTGTACATTCAACTAACAGAGTTGAACCTTAGTTTTCATTGAGGAGTTCTGAAACACTCTTTCTGTAAAAAATGCAAGTGTACATTCAGGGCGCTAAGAGGACTATATTGGAAAAAGGAATATGTTCAAATAAAAACTACACAGAAGTTATCTGTGAAACTTCTCTCTGTTCTGTGCATTCAACTAACAGAGTTGAAGCTTACTTTTGATTGAGCAGTGCTGAAACACTCTTTCTGTAGAAAATGCAAGTGGAAATTAAGGCGATAAGGGTATATAGCGGAAAAAGAAATATCTTCAAATAAAAACTACACAGAAGCATTCTGTGAATCTTCTTCTGTTCTGTGCTCAACTAACGGAGTTGAACCTTACATTTGATTGAACAGTTCTGAAACACTCTTTCTGTAGAAATGCAAGTGGAATTCGAGCGCTAAGAGACCTATAGCGGAAAAAGGAATATCTTCAATTAGACGCTACAGAGAACCATTCTGTGAAACTTTTTTGTTCTGTGCATTCAACTAACAGAGTTGAACCCTACATTTGATTGAGCAATTCTGAAACACTCTTTCTGTAGAAAATGCAAGTGGACATTCAGGGCTCTAAAGGCCTGTGGTGGAAAAAGGAATATCTTCAAACAAAAACTACACAGAAGCAATCTGTGAAACTTCTTACTTTTCCGTGCTTTCAACTAACAGAGTTGAACCTTACTTTTGATTGAGCAGTTCTGAAACACTCTTTCTGTAGAAAATGCAAGTGGACATTCATTGCCTAAGAGGCCTGTAGTGGAAAGGAATATCTTCAAGTAAAAACTACACAGAAGGAATATGTGAAACTTCTTTCTGTTCGGTGCATTCAACTAACAGAGTTGAACCTTAGTTTTGATTGAGCAGTTCTGAAGCACTCTTTCTGAGGAAAATGAAGTGGACATTCAGGGCGCTAAGAGGCCTGTAGGGAAAAATGCATATGTTCAAATAAAAAGTACACAGAAGCTATCTGTGAAACTTCTCTCTGTTCTGTGCATTCAACTAAAAGAGTTGAATCTTACTTTTGATTGAGCAGTTCTGAAACTATCTTTCTGTAGAAAATGCAAGTGGACATTCCGGGCGCTAAGAGGCCTATAGCGGAAAAAGGAATATCTTCAAATAAAACCTACACAGAAGCAATCTGTGAAACTTCTTACAGTTCTGTGCTTTCAACTAACAGAGTTGAACTTCAGTTTTGATTGAGCAGTTCTGAAACACTCTTTCTGTAGAAAATGCAAGTGGACATTCAGGGCTGTAAGTGGCCAATAGTTGAAAAAATAATATGTTCAAATAAAAACTACACAGAAGCAATATGTGAAACTTCTTTCTGTTCTGTGCATTCAACTAACAGAGTTGAACCTTAGATTTGATTGAGCAGTTCTGAAACACTCTTTCTGTAGAAAATACAAGTGGACATTCATGGCGCTAAGAGGCCCATAGTAGAAAAAGGAATATCTTCAAACAAAAACTACACAGAACAATCGTGAAACTTCTTTCTGTTCTGTGCATTCAACTAACAGAGTTGAACCTTACATTTGATTGAGCAGTTCTGAAACACTCTTTCTGTAGAAAATGCAAGTGGACGTTCGGAGCGCTAATAGGCCTATAGCGGAAAAACTAATATCTTCAAATAAACACTACACAGAAACATTCTGTGAAACTTCTTTCTGTTCTGTGCATTCAACTAACAGAGTTTAACCTTACATTTGATTGAGCAGTTCTGAAACACTCTTTCTGTAGAAAATGCAATTGGACATTCAGGGCGCTAAGAGGCCTGTAGTGGAAAAAGGAATAATTTAAAACAAAAAGTACACAGAAGATATCTGTGAAACTTCTTCTGTTCTGTGCATTCACCTAACAGAGTTGAACCTTAGTTTTGATTGAGCAGTTCTGAAACAGTCTTTCTGTAGAAAATGAATTGGACATTCAGGGCGCTAAGAGGCCTACAGTGGAAAAGGAATATCTTCAAATAAAAACCACACTGAAGCAATCTGTGAAACTTCTTACTGTCTGTGCATTGAACTCACAGAGTTAAACCTTAGTTATTATTGGCACTTCTAAACTCTTTCTGTAGAAAATGCAAGTGAACATTCTGGCGCTAAGAGGCCTATAGCGGAAAATGAATATGTTCAAATAAAAACTACACAGAAGCAATCTGTGAAACTTCTTACTGTTCTGTGCATTCAACTAACAGAGTTGAAGCTTAGTTTATATTGAGCAGTTATGAAACATTCTTTGTGCAGAAAATGCAAGTGGAACATTCAGGGCGCTAAGAGGCCTATAGTTGAAAAAGGTATATGTTCAAATAAAAACTACAAAGAAGCTATCTGTGAAACTTCTTACAGTTCTGTGCATTCAACTAACAGAGTTCAACCTTACTTTTGATTGAGCAGTTCTGAAACACCCCTTCTGTAGAAAATGCATGTGGACATTCAGGGCGCTAAGAGGACTATGTGGA
>NW_022096921.1:0-36882 GCF_006542625.1 Nomascus leucogenys
ATAAAACTACACAGAAGCAATCTGTGAAACTTCTTTCTGTTCTTTGCGTTCATCTAACAGAGTTGAACCTTACTTTTGATTGAGCAGTTCTGAAACACGCTTTCTGTAGAAAATGCAAGTGGACATTCAGGGCGCTAAGAGGCCTATGGTGGAAAAAGGAATACCTTCAAATAAAAACTACACAGAAGCAATCTGCGAAGCTTCTTACGGTTCTGTTCTTTAAAGTAACACAGTTGAACCTTACATTTGATTGAACAGTTCTGAAACACACTTTCTGTAGAAAATGCAAGTGCACCTTCGGAACGCTAAGAGGCCTATAGCGGAAAAAGTAATACCTTCAAATACAAACTACACGAAGCATTCTGTGAAACTTCTTTCTGATCTTTGCGTTCATTTAACAGAGTTGAACCTTACTTTTGATTGAGCACTTCTGAAACACCCTTTCTATAGAAAATGCAATTGGACATTCAGGGAGCTAAGAGGCCTATAGTGGAAAAAGGAATATTTTCAAATAAAAACTGCACAGAATTAATCTGCGAAACTTCTTACTGTTCTGTGCATTCAACTAACATAGTTGAACGGAAGTTTTTATTGAGCCGTTCTGAAAAACTCTTTCTGTAGAAAATGCAAGTGGACATTCAGGGCGCTGAGAGGCCTATAGTGGGAAAAGGAATATCTTCTAATAAAAACCACACAGAAGCAACCTGTGAAACTTCTTACTGTTCTGTGCATTCAACAAACAGAGTTGAACCTCAGTTATTATTGAGCAGTTCTGAAACACTCTTTCTGTAGAAAATGCAAGTGAACATTCAGGGCGCTAAGAGGCCTTTAGCGGAAAAGGAATATTTTCAAATAAAAACTACACGGAAGCAATCTGTGAAACTTCTTACTGTTCTGTGCATTCAACTAACAGAGCTGAACCTCAGTTTTGAATGAGCAGTTCTGAAACACTCTTTCTGTAGAAAATACAATTGGACATTCAGGGCGCTCAGAGGACTATAGTGGAAAAAGGAAAAAAGTTCACATAAAAACTACACAGAAGCTATCTGTGAAACTTCTCTCTGTTCTGTGCATGCAACTAACGGAGTTGAACCTTACATTTGATTGAGAAGTTCTGAAACACTCTTTCTGTAGAAAATGCAAGTGGACCTTCGGAGGGCTAAGAGGCCTATAGCGGAAAAAGTAATACCTTCAAATACAAACTACACAGAAGCATTCTGTGAAACTTCTTTCTGTTCTTTGCATTCATCTAACAGATTTGAAACTTACTTTTGTTTGAGCACTTCTGAAACACCCTTTCTATAGAAAATGCAATTGGACATTCACGGAGCTATGAGGCCTATAGTAAAAAAAGGAATATTTTCAAATAAAAACTGCACAGAAGCAATCAGCGAAACCTCTTACTGTTCTGTGCATTCAACTATCATAGTTGAACGGTAATTTTTATTGAGCAGTTCTGAAACACTCTTTCTGTAGAAAAGGCAAGTGGACATTCAGGGCGCTGAGAGGCCTATAGTGGGAAAAGGAATATCTTCAAATAAAAACGACACAGAAGCAATCTGTGAAACTTCTTACTGTTCTGTGCATTCAACTAACAGAGTTGAACCTTAGTTATTATTGAGCAGTTCTGAAACACTCTTTCTGTAGAAAATGCAAGTGAACATTCAGGGAGCTAAGAGGCCTATAGCGGAAAAATGAATATGTTCAAATAAAAACTACACAGAAGCAATCTGTGAAACTTCTTACTGTTCTGTGCATTCAACTAACAGAGTTGAACCTTACTTTTGATTGAGCAGTACTCAAACAATCTTTCTGTAGAAAATGCAAGTAGACATTCGGAGCGCTAAAAGGCCTATAGCGGAAAAATGAATATGTTCAAATAAAAACTACACAGAAGCAATCTGTGAAACTTCTTACTGTTCAGTGCATTCAACTAACAGAGTTCAACCTTAGTTTATATTGAGCAGTTATGAAACACACTTTCTGCAGAAAATGCAAGTGAATATTCAGGGCGATAAGAGGCCTATAGTTGAAAAAGTTATATGTTCAAATAAAAACTACAAAGAAGCTATCTGTGAAACTTCTTACACTTCTGTGCATTCAACTAACAGAGTTCAACCTTACTTTTGATTGAGCAGTTCTGAAACACCCTTTCTGTAGAAAATGCAAGTGGACATTCAGGGCGCTAAGAGGCCTTTGGTGGAAAAAGGAATACCTTCAAATAAAAACTACACAGAAGCAATCTGTGAAACTTCTTACGGTTCTGTTCTTTAAACTAACACATTTGAACCTTAATTTTGATTGAACAGTTCTGAAACACTCTTTCTGTAGAAAATGCAAGTGGACAATCATGGCGCTAAGAGGCTTATAGTGGAAAAGGGAATATCTTCAAAAAAAAATACAGAGAAGCAATCTGTGAAACTTCTTTCTGCTCTGTGCATTCAACTAACAGAGTTGAACCTTAGTTTTGATTGAGCAGTTCTGAAACACTCTTTCTGTAGAAAATACAAGTGGACATTCAGGGCGCTAAGTGGCCTGTAGTGGAAAAAGGAATAAGTTCAAATAAAAACTACACCGAATGTATCTGTGAAACTTCTCTCTGTTCTGTGCATTCAACTAACAAAGTCGAACCTTAGTTTTGATTGAGCAGTTCTGAAACACTCTTTCTGTAGAAAATGCAAGTGGACATTCATGGCGCTAAGAGGCCCATAGTAGATAAAGGGATATCTTCAAACAAAAATTACACAGAAGCAATCGGTGAAACTTCTTTCTGTTCTGTGCATTCAACTAACAGAGTTGAACCTTACCTTTGATTGAGAAGTTCTGAAACACTCTTTCTGTAGAAAATGCAATTGGACCGTCGGAGCGCTTAGAGGCCTATAGCGGAAAAAGTAATATCTTCAAATAAAAACGACACAGAATTATTCTGTGAAACTTCTTTCTGTTCTGTGCATTCAACTAACAGAGTTGAACCTTACTTTTGATTGAGCAGCTCTGAAACACTCTTTCTGTAGAAAATGCAATTGGACATTCAGGGCGCTAAGAGGCCTATAGTGGAAAAGGAATATTTTCAAATAAAATCTGCACAGAAGAAATCTGTGAAACTTCTTACTGTTCTGTGCATTCAACTAACAGAGTTGAACCTCAGTTTTGATTGAGCAGTTCTGAAACACTCTTTCTGTAGAAAATACAAGAGGACATTCAGGGCGCTAAGAGGACTGTAGTGGAAAAAGAAAAAAGTTCACAGAAAAACTACACAGAAGCTATCTGTGAAACTTCTCTCTGTTCTGTGCATTCAACTAACAGAGTTGAACCTTCGTGTTGATTGAGCAGTTCTGAAACACTGTTTCTGTAGAAAATGCAAGTGGATATTCATGGCGCTAATGGGCCCATAGTAGAAAAAGGAATATCTTCAAACAAAAACTACACAGAAGCAATCTGTGAAACTTCTGTCTGTTCTGTGCATTCAACTAACAGAGTTGAACCTTACTTTTGATTGAGCAGTTCTGAAACACGCTTTCTGTAGAAAATGCAAGTGGACCTTCCGAGCGCTAAGAGGCCTATAGCGGAAAAAGGAATATCTTCAAGTAAAAACTACACAGAAGCATTCTGTGAAACTTATTTCTGTTCTGTGCATTCAACAAACAGAGTTGAACCTTAGTTTACATTGAGCAGTTATGAAACACTCTTTCTGCAGAAAATGCAAGTGAACATTCAGGGCGCTAAGAGGCCTATGGTGGAAAAAGGAATACCTTCAAATAAAAACTACACAGAAGCAATCTGTGAAACTTCTTACCGTTCTGTTCTTTAAACTAACACAGTTGAAACTTAATTTTGATTGAACAGTTCTGAAACACTCTTTCTGTAGAAAATGCAAGTGGACATTCATGGCGCTAATAGGCCTATAGTGGAAAAGGGAATATCCTCAAAGAAAACTACACAGAAGCATTCTGTGTAACTTCTTTCTGTTCTTTGCATTCATCTAACAGAGTTGAACCTTACTTTTGATTGAGCACTTCTGAAAAACCCTTTCTATAGAAAATGCAATTGGACATTCAGGGAGCTAATAGGCCTATCGTGGAAAAAGGAATAAGTTCAAATAAAAACTACACAGAAGATATCAGTGAAACTTCCCTCTGTTCTGTGCATTCAACTAACAGGGTTGAACCTTAGTTTTGATTGAGCAGTTCTGAAACACTGTTTCTGTAGAAAATGCAAGTGGTCATTCATGGCGCTAAGAGGCCCATAGTAGAAAAAGAGTATCTTCAAACAAAAACAACTCAGAAGCAATCTGTGAAACATCCTTCTGTTCTGTGCATTCAACTGACAGAGTTGAACCTTACTTTTGATTGAGCACTTCTGAAACACTGTTTCTGTAGAAAATGCAAGTGGACATTCGGAGCGCTAAGAGGCCTATAGCGGAAAAAGTAATATCTTCAAATAAAAACTACACAGAAGCATTCTGTGAAACTTCTGTCTGTTCTGTGCATTCAACTAACAGAGTTTAACCTTACTTTTGATTGAGCAGTTCTAAAACACTCTTTCTGTAGCAAATGCAAGTGAACATTCAGGGTGCTAAGAGGCCTATAGCGGAAAAATGAATATGTTCAAATAAAAATTAAACAGAAGCAATCTGTGAAACTTCTTACTGTTCTGTGCATTCAACTAACAGAGTTGAACCTTAGTTTATAATGAGCAGTTCTGAAACACTCTTTCTGCATAAAATGCAGGTGAACATTCAGGGCGCTAAGAGGCCTATAGTTGAAAAAGGTATATGTTCAAATATAAACTACAAAGAAGCTATCTGTGAAACTTCTTATACTTCTGTGCATTCAACTAACAGAGTTCAACCTTACTTTTGATTGAGCAGTTCTGAAACACCCTTTCTGTAGAAAATGCAAGTGGACATTCAGGGCGCTAAGAGGCCTATTGTGGAAAAAGGAATACCTTCAAATAAAAACTACACAGAAGCAATCTGTGAAACTTCTTACGGATCTGTTCTTTAAACTAACACAGTTGAATCTTAATTTTGATCGAACAGTTCTGAAACACTCTTTCTGTAGAAAATGCAAGTGGACATTCATGGCGCTAGAGGCCTATAGTGGAAAAGGGAATATCTTCAAACAAAAACTACAAAGAAGCAATCTGTGAAACTTCTTACTGTTCTGTGCTTTCAACTAACAGAGTTGAACCTTAGTTTTGATTGAGCAGTTCTGAAACACTCTTTCTGTAGAAAATACAAGTGGACATTCAGGGCGCTAAGAGGCCTATAGTGGAAAAAGGAATAAGTTCAAATAAAAACTACAGAGAAGATATCTCTGAAACTTCTCTCTGTTCTGTGCATTCAACTAATAGAGTTGAACCTTAGTTTTGATTGAGCAGTTCTGAAACACTCTTTCTGTAGAAAATGCAAGTGGACATTCATGGCGCTAAGAGGCCCATAGTAGAAAAATTAATATCCTCAAACAAAAACTACACAGAAGCAATCTGTGAAACTTCTTTCTGTTCTGTGCATTCAACTAACAGAGTTGAACCTTATTTTTGATTGAGCAGTTCTGAAACTCCCTTTCTGTGGAAAATGCATGTGGACCTTCGGAGCGCTAAGAGGCCTATAGCGGAAAAAGTAATATCTTCGAATAAAAACTACACACAAGCATTCTGTGAAACTACTTTCTGTTCTGTGCATTCAACTAACAGAGTTTAACCTCACTTTTGATTGAGTATTACTGAAACACTCTTTCTATAGAAAATGCAATTGGACATTCAGGGCGCTAAGAGGCCTATAATGGAAAAGGAATATTTTGAAATAAAAACTGCACAGAAGAAATCTGTGAAACTTCTTACTGTTCTGTGCATTCAGCTAACAGAGTTGAACCTCAGTTTTGATTGACCAGTTCTGAAACACTCTTTCTGTAGAAAATACAAGTGGACATTCAGGGCGCTAAGAGGACTATAGAGGAAAAAGGAAAAAGTTCACATAAAAACTACACAGAAGCTATCTGTGAAATTTTGTATGTTCTGTGAATTCAGCTAACGGAGTTGAACCTTACTTTTGATTGAGAAGTTCTGAAACACTCTTACTGTAGAAAATGCAAGTGGACCTTCGGAGCGCTAAGAGGCCTATAGCGGAAAAAGTGATACCTTCAAATACAAACTACAGAGAAGCATTCTGTGAAACTTCTTTCTGTTCTTTGCATTCATCTAACAGAGTTGAACCTTACTTTTGATTGAGAAGTTCTGAAACACTCTTACTGTAGAAAATGCAATTGGACCTTCGGAGCGCTAAGAGGCCTATAGCGGAAAAAGTGATACCTTCAAATACAAACTACACAGAAGCATTCTGTGAAACTTCTTTCTGTTCTTTGCATTCATCTAACAGAGTTGAACCTTACTTTTGATTGAGCACTTCTGAAACACCCTTTCTATAGAAAATGCAATTGGACATTCAGGGAGCTAAGAGGACTATAGTGGAAAAAGGAATATTTTCAAATAAAAACTGCACAGAAGCAATCTGCGAAACTTCGTACTGTTCTGTGCATTCAACTAACATATTGAACGGTAGTTTTTATGAGCAGTTCTGAAACACTCTTTCTGTGGAAAATGCAAGTGGACATTCAGGTCGCTGAGAGGCCTATAGTGGGAAAAGGAATATCTTCAAATAAAAACCACACAGAAGCAATCTGCGAAAATTCTTACTGTTCTGTGCATTGAACCAACAGAGTTGAACCTTAATTATTTTTGAGCAGTTCTGAAACTCTCTTTCTGTAGAAGAGGCAAGTGAACATTCAGGGCGCTAAGAGGCCTATAGCGGAAAAATGAATATGTTCAAATAAAAATTAGACAGAAGCAATCTGTGTAACTTATTACTCTTCTGTGCATTCAATTAAAAGAGTTGAACCTTAGTTTAAATTGAGCAGTTATGAAACGCTCTTTCTGCAGAAAATGCAATTGAACATTCAGGGAGCTAAGAGGCCCATAGTTGAAAAAGGTATATGTTCAAATAAAAACTACAAAGAAGCTATCTGTGAAACTTTTTACAGTTATGTGCATTCAACTAACAGAGTTCAACCTTACTTTTGATTGAGCAGTTCTGAAACACCCTTTCTGTAGAAAATGTAAGTGGACATTCAGGGTGCTAAGAGGCCTATGGTAGAAAAAGGAATACATTCAAATAAAAACTACACAGAAGCAATCTGTGAAACATTTTACGGTTCTGTTCTTTAAACTAACACAGTTTAACGTTAATTTTCATTGAACAGTTCTGAAACACTCTTTCTGTAGAAAATGCAAGTGGACATTCATGGCGCTAAGAGGCCTATACTGGAAAAGGGAATATCTTCAAACAAAAACTACAAAGAAGCAATCTGTGAAACTTCTCTCTGTTGTGTGCATTCAACTAACAGAGTTGAACCTTAGTTTTGATTGAGCAGTTCTGAAACACTCTTTCTGTAGAAAATGCAATTGGACATTCAGGGCGCTAAGAGGCCTATAGTGGAAAAGGAATATTTTCAAATAAAAACTGCACAGAAGTAATCTGTGAAAATTCTTACTGTTCTGTGCATTCAACTAACAGAGTTGAATCTCACTTTTGATTGAGCAGTTCTGAAACACTCTTTCTGTAGAAAATGCAAGTGGACATTCATGGCGCTTAGAGGCCCATAGTAGAAAAAGGAATATCTTCAAACAAAAACAACACAGAAGCAATCTGTGAAACTTCTTTCTGTTCTGTGCATTCAACTAACAGAGTCGAAACTTACTTTTGATTGAGCAGTTCTGAAACACTTTCTGTAGAAAATGCAAGTGGTCCTTCGGAGCGCTAATAGGGCTACAGCGGAAAAATTAATATCTTCATATAAAAACTACACGGAAGCATTCTGTGAAACTTCTTACTGTTCTGTGCATTCCACTAACAGAGTTGAACTTCAGTTTTGATTCAGCAGTTCTGAAACACTCTTTCTGTGGAAAATGCAAGTGGACATTCAGGGCGCTGAGAGGCCTATAGTGGGAAAAGGAATATCTTCAAATAAAAACCACACAGAAGCAATCTGCGAAAATTCTTAATGTTCTGTGCATTCAACCAACAGAGTTGAACCTTAGTTATTATTGAGCAGTTCTGAAACTCTCTTTCTGTAGAAAAGGCAAGTGAACATTCAGGGCGCTAAGAGGCCTATAGCGGAAAAATGAATATGTTCAAATAAAAATTAGACAGAAGCAATCTGTGTAACTTATTACTCTTCTGTGCATTCAATTAACAGAATTGAACCTTAGTTTAAATTGGCAGTTATGAAACGCTCTTTCTGCAGAAAATGCAATTGAACATTCAGGGAGCTAAGAGGCCTATAGTTGAAAAAGGTATATGTTCAAATAAAAACTACAAAGAAGCTATCTGTGAAACTTTTTACAGTTATGTGCATTCAACTAACAGAGTTCAACCTTACTTTTGATTGAGCAGTTCTGAAACACCCTTTCTGTAGAAAATGTAAGTGGACATTCAGGGTGCTAAGAGGCCTATGGTAGAAAAAGGAATACCTTCAAATAAAAACTACACAGAAGCAATCTGTGAAACATTTTACGGTTCTGTTCTTTAAACTAACACAGTTTAACCTTAATTTTGATTGAACAGTTCTGAAACACTCTTTCTGTAGAAAATACAAGTGGACATTCAGGTCGCTAAGAGGCCTGTAGTGGAAAAAGGAATAAGTTCAACTAAAAACTACACAGAAGATATCTGTGAAACTTCTCTCTGTTCTGTGCATTCAGCAAACAGAGTTGAACCTTAGTTTTGATTGAGCAGTTCTGAAACACTCTTTCTGTAGAAAATGCAAGTGGACATTCATGGCGCTAAGAGGCCCATTGTAGAAAAAGGAATATCTTCAAACAAAAACTACACAGAAGCAATCTGTGAAACTTCTTTCTGTTCTGTGCATTCAACTAAACACGTTGAACCTTCCTTTGATTGAGCAGTTCTGAAACACCCTTTCTGTAGAAAATGCAATTGGACATTCAGGGAGCTAAGAGGCCTATAGTGGAAAAAGGAATATTTTCAAATAAAAACTGCACAGAAGCAATCTGCGAAACTTCTTACTGTTCTGTGCATTCAACTAACAGAGTTGAACGGTAGTTTTTATTGAGCAGTTCTGAAACACTCTTTCTGTAGAAAATGCAAGTGGACATTCGGAGCGCTAAGAGGCCTACAGCGGAAAAAGAAATATCTTCAAATAAAAACTACACAGAAGCATTCTGTGAAACTTCTTTCTGTTCTGTGCATTCAACTAACAGAGTTTAACCTTACTTTTGATTGAGCAGTTCTGAAACACTCTTTCTGTAGAAAATGCAAGTGGACCTTCGGAGCGCTAAGAGGCCTATAGCGGAAAAAGTAATACCTTCAAATACAAACTACACAGAAGCATTCTGTGAAACTTCTTTCTGATCTTTGCATTCGTCTAACAGAGTTGAACCTTACTTTTGATTGAGCACTTCTGAAACACCCTTTCTGTAGAAAATGCAATTGGACATTCAGGGAGCTAAGAGGCCCATAGTTGAAAAGGAATATTTTCAAATAAAAACTGCACAGAAGAAATCTGTGAAACTTCTTACTGTTCTGTGCATTCAACTAACAGAGTTGAACCTCAGTTGTGATTGAGCAGTTCTGAAACACTCTTTCTGTAGAAAATACAAGTGGACATTCAGGACGGTAAGAGGACTATAGTGGAAAAAGGAAAAAGTTCACATAAAAACTACACGGAAGCTATCTGTGAAACTTCTCTCTGTTCTGTGCATTCAACTAACGGAGTTGAACCTTACTTTTGATTGACAAGTTCTGAAACACTCTTTCTGTAGAAAATGCAAGTGGACCTTCGGAGCGCTAAGAGGCCTATAGCGGAAAAAGTAATACCTTCAAATACAAACTACACAGTAGCATTCTGTGAAACTTCTTTCTGTCTGTGCATTCAACTAACATAATTGAACGGTAGTTTTTATTTAGCAGTTCTGAAACACTCTTTCTGTAGAAAATACAAGTGGACATTCAGGGCGCTGAGAGGCCTATAGTGGGAAAAGGAATATCTTCAAATAAAAACCACACAGAACCAATCTGTGAAACTTCTTACTGTTCTGTGCATTCAACTAACAGAGTTGAACCTTAGTTATTATTGAGCAGTTCTGAAACACTCTTTCTGTAGAAAATGCAAGTGAACATTCAGGGCGCTAAGGGGCCTATAGCGGAAAAATGAATATGTTCAAAAAAAAACTACACAGAAGCAATCTGTGAAACTTCTTACTGTTCTGTGCATTCAACTAACAGAGTTGAACCTTAGTTATTATTGAGCAGTTCTGAAACACTCTTTCTGTAGAAAATGCAAGTGAACATTCAGGGCGGTAAGAGGCCTAAAGCGGAAAAATGAATATGTTCAAATAAAAACTACACAGAAGCAATCTGTGAAATTTCTTACAGTTCTGTGCATTCAATTAACAGAGTTGAACCTTAGTTTATATTGACAAGTTATGAAACACTCTTTCTGCAGAAAATGCAAGTGAACATTCAGGGCGCTAAGAGGCCTATAGTTGAAAAAGGTATATGTTCAACTAAAAACTACAAAGAAGCTATATGTGAAACTTCTTACAGTTCTGTGTATTCAACTGACAGAGTACAATCTTATTTTGATTGAGCAGTTCTGAAACACCCTTTCTGTAGAAAATACAAGTGGACATTCAGGGCGCTAAGAGGCCTATAGTGGGAAAAGGAATAACTTCAAATAAAAACCACACAGAAGCAATCTGTGAAACTTCTTACTGTTCTGTGCATTCAAGTAACAGAGTTGAAGCTTAGTTATTATTGAGCAGTTCTGAAAAACTCTTTCTGTAGAAAATGCAAGTGAATATTCAGGGCGCTAAGAGGCCTAAAGTGGAAAAGGGAATATCTTCAAACAAAAACTACAAAGAAGCAATCTGTGAAACTTATTTCTGTTCTGTGCATTCAACTAACAGTGTTGAACCTTACTTTTGATTGAGCAGTTCCGAAACACTCTTTCTGTAGAAAATGCAATTGGACATTCAGGGCGATAAGAGGCCTATAGTGGAAAAGGAATATTTTCAAATAAAAACTGCACAGAAGAAATCTGTGATACTTCTTACTATTCTGTGCATTCAACTAACAGAGTTGAACCTTAGTTTATATTGAGTAGTTATGAAACACCCTTTCTGTAGAAAATGCAAGTGGACATTCAGGGCGCTGAGAGGCCTATAGTGGGAAAAAGAATGTCTTCAAATAAAAACCACACAGAAGCAATCTGTGAAACTTCTTACTGTTCTGTGCATTCAACTAACAGAGTTGAACCTTAGTTATTATTGAGCAGTTCTGAAACACTCTTTCTGTAGAAAATGCAAGTGAACATTCAGGGCGCTAAGAGGCCTATAGCGGAAAAATGAATATGATCAAATAAAAACTACACAGAAGCAATCTGTGAAACTTCTTACTGTTCTGTGCATTTAACTAACAGAGTTGAACCTTAGTTTATATTGAGCAGTTATGAAACACTCTTTCTGCAGAAAATGCAAGTGAACATTCAGGGCGCTAAGAGGCCAGTAGTTGAAAAAGATATATGTTCAAATAAGAACTACAAAGAAGCTATCTGTGAAACTTCTTACACTTCTGTGCATTCAACTAACAGAGTTCAACCTTACTTTTGATTCAGCAGTTCTGAAACACCCTTTCTGTAGAAAATGCAAGAGGACATTCAGGGCGCTTAGAGGCCTATGGTGGAAAAAGGAATACCTTCAAATAAAAACTACACAGAAGCAATCTGTGAAACTTCTTACGGTTCTGTTCTTTAAACTAACACACTTGAACCTTAATTTTGATTGAACAGTTCTGAAAGACTCTTTCTGTAGAAAATGCAAGTGGACATTCATGGCGCTAAGAGGCCCATAGTAGAAAAAGGAATATCTCCTAACACAAACTACACAGAAGTAATCTGTGAAACTTCTTTCTCTTCTGTGCATTCAACTAACAGGGTTGAACCTTACTTTTGATTGAGCAGTTCTGAAACACTCTTTCTGTAGAAAATGCAAGTGGACCTTTGGAGAGCTAAGAGGCCTATAGCGGAAAAAGTAATATCTTCAAATAAAAACTACACAGGAGCATTCTGTGAAACTTCTTTCTGTTCTGTGCATTCAACTAACAGAGTTTAACCTTACTTTTGATTGAGCAGTTCTGAAACACTATTTCTGTAGAAAATGCAACTGGACATTCAGGGCGCTAAGAGGCCTATAGTGGAAAAGGAATATTTTCTAATAAAAACTGCACAGAAGAAATCTGTGAAACTTCTTACTGTTCTGTGCCTTCAACTAACAGAGTTGAACCTCAGTTTTGATTGAGCAGTTCTGAAACACTCTTTCTGTAGAAAATACAAGTGGACATTCAGGGCGCTAAGAGGACTATAGTGGAAAAAGTAAAAAATTAACATAAAAACTACACAGAAGCTATCTGTGAATCTTCTCTCTGTTCTGTGCATTCAACTAACGGAGTTGAACCTTAGTTTTGATTGAGAAGTTCTGAAACACTTTTTCTGTAGAAAATGCAAGTGGACATTCGGAGCGCTAAGAGGCCTATAGCGGAAAAAGTAATACCTTCAAATACAAACTACACAGAAGCATTCTGTGATACTTCTTTCTGTTCTTTGCATTCATCTAACAGAGTTGAACCTTACTTTTGATTGAGCACTTCTGAAACACCCTTTCTATAGAAAATGCAATTGGACATTCAGGGAGCTAAGAGGCCAATAGTGGAAAAAGGAATATTTTCAAATAAAAACTGCACAGAAGCAATCTGCGAAACTTCTTACTGTTCTGTGCATTCAACTAACATAGTTGAACGGTAGTTTTTATTGAGCAGTTCTGAAACACTCTTTCTGTAGAAAATGCAAGTGGACATTGAGGGCGCTGAGAGGCCTATAGCGGGAAAAGGAATATCTTCAAATAAAAACCACACAGAAGCAATCTGTGAAACTTCTTCCTGTTCTGTGCATTCAACTAACAGTGTTGAACCTCAGTTTTGATTGAGCAGTTCTGAAACACTCTTTCTGTAGAAAATACAAGTGGACATTCAGGGCGCTAAGAGGACTATAGAGGAAAAAGGAAAAAGTTCACATAAAAACTACACAGGAACTATCTGTGAAACTTCTCTCTGTTCTGTGCATTCAACTAACGGAGTTGAACCTTACATTTGATTGAGAAGTTCTGACACACTCTTTCTATAGAAAATGCAAGTGGACCTTCAGAGCGCTTAGAGGCCTATAGCGGAAAAAGTAATAGCTACAAATACAAACTACACAGAAGCATTCTGTGAAACTTCTTTATGTTCTTTGCATTCATCTAAAAGAGTTGAACCTTACTTTTGATTGAGCACTTCTGAAACACCCTTTCTATAGAAAATGCAATTGGACATTCAGGGAGGTAAGAGGCCTATAGTGGAAAAAGGAATATTTTCAAATAAAAACTGCACAGAAGCAATCTGCGAAACTTCTTACTGTTCTGTGCATTCAACTAACATAGTTGAACGGTAGTTTTATTGAGCAGTTCTGAAACACTCTTTCTGTAGAAAATGCAAGTGGACATTCAGGGCGCTGAGAGGCCTATAGTGAAAAAATATTTCAAAAAAAACACAGAAGCAATCTGGAAACTTCTTACTGTTCTGTGCATTCAACTAACAGTTGAACTTAGTTATTATTGAGCAGTTCTGAAAACTCTTTCTGTAGAAAATGCAAGTGGACATTCAGGGCGCTGAGAGGCCTGTAGCGGAAAAATGAATATGTTCAAATAAAAACTACACAGAAGCAATCTGTGAAACTTCTTACTGTTCTGTGCATTCAACTAACAGAGTTGAACCTTAGTTATTATTGAGCAGTTCTGAAACACTCTTTCTGTAGAAAATGCAAGTGAACATTCAGGGCGCTAAGAGGCCTATAGCGGAAAAATGAATATGTTCAAATAAAAACTAAACAGAAGCAGTCTGTGAAACTTCTTACTGTTCTGTGCATTCAACTGAGAGAGTTGAACCTTAGTTTATTTTGAGCAGTTATGAAACACTCTTTCTGCAGAAATTGCAAGTGAACATTCAGGGCGCTAAGATGCCAATAGTTGAAAAAGGTATATGTTCAAATAAAAACTACAAAGAAGCTATCTGTGAAACTTCTTACAGTTTAGTGCATTCAACTAACAGAGTTCAACCTTAGTTTTGATTGAGCAGTTCTGAAACACCCTTTCTGTAGAAAATGCAAGTGGACATTCAGGGCGCTAAGAGGCCTATGGTGGAAAAAGGAATACCTTCAAATAAAAACTACACAGAAGCAATCTGTGAAACTTCTTTCGGTTCTGTTCTTTAAACTAACTCAGTTGAACCTTAATTTTGATTGAACAGTTCTGAAACACTCATTCTGTAGGAAATGCAAGTGGACATACATGGCGCTGAGAGGCCTATAGTGGGAAAAGTAATATCTTCAAATAAAAACCACACAGAAGCAATATGTGAAACTTCTTACTGTTCTGCGCATTCAACTAACAGAGTTGAACCTTAGTTATTATTGAGCAATTCTGAAACACTCTTTCTGTAGGAATTCAAGTGAACATTCAGGGCGCTAAGAGGCCTATAGCGGAAAAATGAATACGTTCAAATAAAAACTACACAGAAGCAATCTGTGAAATTTCTTACTGTTCTGAGCATTCAACTAACAGAGTTGAACCTTAGTTTATATTGAGCAGTTATGAAACACTCTTTCTGCAGAAAATGCAAGTGAACATTCAGGGCGCTAAGAGGCCTATAGTTGAAAAAGGTATATGTTCAAATAAAAACTACAAAGAAGCTATCTGTGAAACTTCTAACAGTTCAGTGCATTCAACTAACAGAGTTCAACCTTACTTTTGATTGTGCAGTTCTGAAACACCATTTTGTAGAAAATGCAAGTGGACATGCAGGACGCTAAGAGGCCTATGGTGGGAAAAGGAATACCTTCAAATAAAAACTACACAGAAACAGTCTGTGAAACTTCTTACTGTTCTGTGCGTTCAACTAACAGAGTTGAACCATAGTTTATATTGAGGCAGTTATGAAACACTCTTTCTGCAGAAAATGCAAGTGAACATTCAGGGCGCTAAGAGGCCTATCGTTGAAAAAGGTATATGTTCAAACAAAAACTACAAAGAAGCTATCTGTGAAACTTCTTACACTTCTGTGCATTCAACTAACAGATTTCAACCTTACTTTTGATTGAGCATTTCTGAAACACCCTTTCTGTAGAAAATGTAAGTGGACATTCAGGGCGCTAAGAAGCCTAGGGTGGAAAAAGGACTACCTTCAAATAAAAACTACACAGAAGCAATCTGTGAAACTTCTTACGGTTCTGTTCTTTAAACTAACACAGTTGAACTTTCATTTTGATTGAACAGTTCTGAAACACTCTTTCTGTAGTAAATGCAAGCGGACATTCATGGCACTAAGAGGCCTATAGTGGAAAAGGTAATATCTTCAAACAAAAACTACAAAGAAGCAATCTGTGAAACTTCTTTCTGTTCTGTGCATTCAACTAACAGAGTTGAACCATAGTTTTGATTTAGCAGTTCTGAAACACTCTTTCTGTAGAAAACACAATTGGACATTCAGGGCACTAAGAGGCCTATAGTGGAAAAAGGAATAAGTTCAAATAAAAACTACAAAGAAGATTTCTGTGAAACTTCTCTCTGTTCTGTGCATTCAAATAACAGAGTTGAACCTTAGTTTTGATTGAGCAGTTCTGAAATAATCTTTCTGTAGAAAATGCAAGTTGACATTCATGGCGCTAAGAGGCCCATAGTAGAAAAAGTAATATCTTCAAACAAAAACTACACAGAAGCAATCTGTGAAACTTCTTTCTGTTATGTGCATTCAACTAACAGAGTTGAACCTCAGTTTTGATTGAGCAGTTCTGAAACACTCTTTCTGTGGAAAATACAATTGGACATTCAGGGCGCTAAGAGGACTATAGTGGAAAAAGGAAAAGTTCACATAAAAACTACACAGAAGCTATCTGTGAAACTTCTCTCTTTTCTGTGCATTCAACTAACGGAGTTGAACCTTACTTTTGTTTGAGAAGTTCTGAAACACTCTTTCTGTAGAAAATGCAAGTGGAACTTCGGAGCGCTAAGAGGCCTATAGCGGAAATACTAATACCTTAAAATACAAACTACACAGAAGCATTCTGTGAAATTTCTTTCTGTTCTTTGCATTCATCTAACGGAGTTGAACCTTACTTTTGATTGAGAAGTTCTGAAACACTCTTTCTGTAGAAAATGCAATTGGACATTCAGGGAGCTAAGAGGCCTAGAGTGGAAAAAGGAATATTTTCCAATAAAAACTACACAGAAGCAATCTGTGAAACTTCTTTCTGTTCTGTGCATTCAACTAACATATTAGAATGGTAGTTTTTATTGAGCAGTTCTGAAACACTCTTTCTGTAGATAATGCAAGTGGACATTCAGTGCTGAGAGCTATAGTGGAAAAGAAAAGTTCAAATAAAAACTACACAGAAGATATTGTAAACTTCTCTTTCTGTGCATTCAACTAACAGAGTTGAACTTATTTTGATTGAGCAGTTCTGAAACACTCTTTCTGTAGAAAATGCAAGTGGACATTCATGACGCTAAGAGGCCCATAGTAGAAAAAGGAATATCTTGAAACAAAAACTACACAGAATCAATCTGTGAAACTTCTTTCTGTTCTGTGCATTCAACTAACAGAGTTGAACTTTTCTTTTGATTGAGCAGTTCTGAAACACTCTTTCTGTAGAAAATGCAAGTGGAACTTCGGAGCGCTATGAGGCCTATAGCGGAAAAAAGTAATATCCTCAAATAAAAACTACACAGAAGCATTCTGTGAAACTTCTTTCTGTTCTGTGCATTCAACTAACAGAGTTGAACCTCAGTTTTGATTGAGCAGTTCTGAAACACTCTTTCTGTATAAAATACAAGTGGGCATTCAGGGCGCTAAGAGGACTATAGTGGAAAAAGGAAAAAGTTCACATAAAAGCTACACAGAAGCTATCTGTGAAACTTCTCTGTTCTGTGCATTCAACTAACGGAGTTGAACCTTACTTTTGATTGAGAAGTTCTGAAACACTCTTTCTGTAGAAAATGCAAGTGGACCTTCGGAGCGCTAAGAGGCCTATAGCGGAAAAAGTAATACTTTCAAATACAAACTACACAGAAGCATTCTCTGAAACTTCTTTCTGTTCTTTCCATTCATCTAACAGAGTTGAACCTTACTTTTGATTGAGCACTTCTGAAACACCCTTTCTATAGAAAATGCAATTGGACAATAAGGGAGCTAAGAGGCCTATAGTGGAAAAAGTCACATTTTCAAATAAAAACTGCACAGAAACAATCTGCGAAACTTCTTACTGTTCTGTGCATTCAACTAATATAGTTGAACGGTAGTTTTTATTGAGCAGTTCTGAAACACTCTTTCTGTAGAAAATGCAACTGGACATTCAGGGCGCTGAGAGGCCTATAGTGGGAAAAAGAATATCTTCAAATAAAAACCACACAGAAGCAATCTGTGAAACTTCTTACTGTTCTGTGCATTCAACTAACGGAGTTGAACCTTAGTTATTATTGAGCAGTTCTGAAACACTCTTTCTGTAGGAAATGCAAGTGAACTTTGAGGGCGCTAAGAGGCCTATAGTGGAAAAGTGAATATGTTCAAATAAAAACTACACAGAAGCAATCTCTGAAACTTCTTACTGTTCTGTGCATTCAACTAACAGAGTTGAACCTTAGTTTATATTGAGCAGTTATGAAACACTCTTTCTGCAGAAAATGCAAGTGAACATTCAAAGCGCTAAGAGGCCTATAGTTGAAAAAGGTATATGTTCAAATAAAAACTACAAAGAAGGTATCTGTGAAACTTCTTACAGTTCTGTGCATTCAACTGACAGAGTTCAAACTTACTTTTCATTGAGCAGTTCTGAATCACCCTTTATGTAGAAAATGCAAGTGGACATTCAGGGCGCTAAGACGCCTATGGTGGAAAAAGGAATACCTTCCAATAAAAACTACACAGAAGCAATCTGTGAAACTTCTTATGGTTCTGTTCTTTAAACTAACACAGTTGAACCTGAATTTTGATCGAACAGTTCTTAAACACTCTTTCTGTAGAAAATGCAAGTGGACATTCATGGCGCTAAGAGGCCCGTTGAAGAAAAAGGAATATCTTCAAACAAAAACTACACAGAAGCAATCTGTGAAACTTCTTTCTGTTCTGTGCATTCAACTAACAGAGTTGAACCTTACTTTTGATTGAGCACTTCTGAAACACCCTTTCTATAGAAAATGCAATTGGACATTCAGGCAGCTAAGAGGCCTATAGTGGAAAAAGGAATATTTTCAAATAAAAACTGCACAGAAGCAATCTGCGAAAGTTCTTACTGTTCTGTGCATACAACTAATATATTTGAACGTTAGTTTTTATTGGGCAGTTCTGAAACACTCTTTCTGTAGAAAATGCAAGTGGACATTCATGGCGCTAAGAGGCCCATAGTAGAAAAAGGAATATCTTCAAACAAAAACTACACAGAAGCAATCTGTGAAACTTCTTTCTGTTCTATGCATTCAACTAACAGCGTTGAACCTTACTTTTGATTGAGCAGTTCTGAAACACTCTTTCTGTACAAAACGCAAGTGGACCTTCAGAGCGCTAAGAGGCCAACAGCAGAGAAAGTAATATCTTCAAATAAAAACTACACAGAAGAATTCTGTGAAACTTCTTTCTGTTCTGTGCATTCAACTAACAGAGTTTAACCTTACGTTTGATTGAGCAGTTCTGAAACACTCTTTCTGTAGAAAATGCAATTGGACATTCGCGGCGCTAAGAGGCCTATAGTGAAAAAGGAATATTTTCAAATAAAAACTGCACAGAAAATATCTGTGAAACTTCTTACTGTTCTGTGCATTCAACTAACAGAGTTGAACCTTAGTTATTATTGAGCAGTTCTGAAACACTCTTTCTGTAGAAAATGCAAGTGAACAATCAGGGCGCTAAGAGGCCTATAGCGGAAAAATGAATATGTTCAAATAAAAACTACACAGATGCAATCTGTGAAACTTCTTACTGTTCTGTGCATTCAACTAACAGAGTTGAACCTTAGTTATTATTGAGCAGTTCTGAAACACTCTTTCTGTAGAAAATACAAGTGGACATTCAGGGCGCTAAGAGGCCTATAGTGGAAAAAGGAATAAGATCAAATAAAAACTACACAGAATATATCTGTGAAACTTCTCTCTGTTCTGTGCATTCAACTAACAGAGTTGAACCTTAGTTTTGATTGAGCAGTTCTGAAACACTCTTTCTGTAGAAAATGCAAGTGGACATTCATGGCGCTAAGATGCCCATAGTAGAAAAAGGAATGTCTTCAAACAAAAACTACACAGAAGCAATCTGTGAAACTTCTCTCTGTTCTGTGCATTCAACTAACGGAGTTGAACCTTACTTTTGATTGAGAAGTTCTGAAAAACTCTTTCTGTAGAAAATGCAAGTGGACCTTCAGAGCTCTATGAGGCCTATAGTGGAAAAAGTAATACCTCCACACACAAACATCACAGAAGCATTTTGTGAAACTTCTTTCTGTTCTTTGCATTCATCTAACAGAGTTGAAACTTACTTTTGTTTGAGCACTTCTGAAACACCCTTTCTATGGAAAATGCAATTGGACATTCAGGGAGCTAAGAGGCCTATAGCTGAAAAAGTAATATTTTCAAATAAAAACTGCACAGAAGCAATCTGCGAAACTCTTACTGTTCTGTGCATTCAACGAACATGTTGAACGGTAGTTTTATTGAGCAGATCTGAAACACACTTTCTGTAGAATATTCATGTGGACATTCAGGGCGCTGAGAGGCCTATAGTGGGAAAAGGAATATCTTCAAATAAAAACCACACAGAAGCAATCTGTGAAACTTCTTACTGTTCTGTGCATTCAACTAACAGAGTTGAACCTTAGTTATTATTGAGCAGTTCTGAAACACTCTTTCTGTAGGAAATGCAAGTGAACATTCAGGGCGCTAAGAGGCCTATAGCGGAAAAATGAATATGTTCAAATAAAAACTACACAGAAGCAATCTGTGAAAATTCTTACTGTTCTGTGCATTCAACTAACAGAGTTGAACCTTAGTTTATATTGAGCAGTTATGAAACACTCTTTCTGCAGAAAATGCAAGTGAACATTCAGGGCGCTAAGAGGCCTATAGTTGAAAAAGATATATGTTCAAATAAAAACTACAAAGAAGCTATCTGTGAAACTTCTTACAGTTCTGTGCATTCAACAGACAGTCTTCAACCTTACTTTTGATTGAGCAGTTCTGAAACACCCTTTCTGTAGAAAATACAAGTGGACATTCAGGGCGCTAAAGGCCTATAGTGGAAAAGGAATATTTTCAAATAAAAACCGCTCAGAAGAAATCTGTGAGACTTCTTACTGTTCCGTGCATTCACCTAACAGAGTTGAACCTCAGTTTTCATTGAGCAGTTCTGAAACACTCTTTCTGTAGAAAATACAAGTGGACATTCAGGGCGCTAAGAGGCCTATAGTGGAAAAAGTAATAAGTTCAAATAAAAACTACACAGAAGATATCTGTGAAACTTCTCTCTGTACTGTGCATTCAACTAACAGAGTTGAACCTTAGTTTTGATTGGGCAGTTCTGAAACACTCTTTCTGTAGAAAATGCAAGTGGACATTCATGGCGCTAAGAGGCCCATAGTAGAAAAAGGAATATCTTCAAACAAAAACTACAAAGAAGCAATCTGTGAAACTACTTTCTGTTCTGTGCATTCAACTAACAGATTTGAACCTTAGTTTTGATTGAGCAGTTCTGAAACTCTCTTTCTGTAGAAAATACAAGTGGACATTCAGGGCGCTAAGAAGCCTATAGTGGAAAAAGGAATAAGTTCAAATAAAAACTACACAGAAGATATCTGTGAAACTTCTCTCTGTTCTGTGCATTCAACTAACAGAGTTGAACCTTAATTTGATTGAGCAGTTCTGAAACACTCATTCTGTAGAAAATGCAAGCGGACATTCATGGCGCAAAGAGGCCCATAGTTCAAAATGGAATATCATCAAACAAAAACTACACAGAAGCAATCTGTGAAACTTCTTTCTGTTCTGTGCATTCAACTAACAGTGTTGAACCTTACTTTTGATTGAGCAGTTCTGAAACACCCTTTCTGTAGAAAATGCAAGTGGACATTCAGGGCGCTAAGAGGCCTAGGGTGGAAAAAGGAATACCTTCAAATAAAAACTACACAGAAGCAATCTGTGAAACTTCTTACGGTTCTGTTCTTTAAACTAACACAGTTGAACCTTAATTTTGATTGAACATTTCTGAAACACTCTTTCTGAGAAAATGCAAGTGGACATTCATGGCGCTAAGAGGCCTATAGTGGAAAACGGAATATCTTCAAACAAAAACTCCAAAGAAGCAATCTGTGAAAGTTCTTTCTGTTCTGTGCATTCAACTAACAGAGTTGAAGCTTAGTTTTGATTGAGCAGTTCTGAAACACTCTTTCTGTAGAAAATGCAAGTGGACATTCATGGCGCTAACAGGCCCATAGTAGAAAAAGGAATATCTTCAAACAAAAACTACACAGAAGCAATCTGTGAAACTTCTTTCTGTTCTGTGCATTCAACTAACAGAGTTGAACCTTACTTTTGATTGAGCAGTTCTGAAAAACTCTTTGTGTAGAAAATGCAAGTGGACCTTTGGAGCGCTAAGAGGCCTATAGCGGAAAAAGTAATATCTTCAAATAAAAACTACACAGAAACATTCTGTGAAACGTCCTTCTGTTCTGTGCATTCAACTAACAGAATTTAACCTTACTTTTGATTGAGCAGTTCTGAAACACTCTTTCTGTAGAAAATGCAATTGGACATTCAGGGCACTAAGAGGCCTATAGTGGAAAAGGAATATTTTCAAATAAAAACTGCACAGAAGAAATCTGTGAAACTTCTTTCTCTTCTGTGCATTCAACTAACAGAGATTAACCTTACTTTTGATTGAGAAGTTCTGAAACACTCTTTCTGTAGAAAATGCAAGTGGAACTTCGGAGCGCTAAGAGGCCTATAGCGGAAAAAGTAATACCTTCAAATAAAAACTACACAGAAGCATTCTGTGAAACTTCTTTCTGTTCTGTGCATTCAACTAACAGAGTTTAACCTTACTTTTGATTGAGCAGTTCTGAAACACTCTTTCTGTAGAAAATGCAATTGGACATTCATGGCGCTAAGAGGCCTATAGTGGAAAAGGGAATAACTACAAACACAATCTACAAAGAAGCAATCTGTGAAACTTCTTTCTGTTCTGTGCATTCAACTAACAGAGTTGAACCTCAGTTTTGATTGAGCAGTTCTGAAACACTCTTTCTGTAGAAAATACAACTGGACATTCAGGGCAATAAGAGGACTATAGTGGAAAAAGGAAAAAGTTCACATTAAAACTACACAGAAGCTATCTGTGAAACTTCTCTCTGTTCTGTTCATTCAACGAACGGAGTTGAACCTTACTTTTGATTGAGAAGTTCTGAAACAATCTTTCTGTAGAAAATGCAAGTGGACCTTCGGAGCGCTAAGAGGCCTATGGCGGAAAAAGTAATACCTTCAAATTCAAACTACACAGAAGCATTCTGTGAAACTTCTTTCTGTTTTGTGCATTCAACTAACACAGTTGAAACTTACCTTTGATTGAGCAGTTCTGAAACACTCTTTATGTAGAAAATGCAAGTGGACATTCGGAGCGCTAAGATGTCTATAGCGGAAAAATTAATATCTTCAAATAAAAGCTACACAGAAGCATTCTGTGAAACTATTTTCTGTTCTGTGCATTCAACTAACAGAGTTTAACCTTACTTTTGATTGAGCAGTTCTGAAACACTCTTTCTGTAGAAAATGCAATTGGACATTCAGTGCGCTAAGAGGCCTAAAGTGGAAGAGGAATATTTTCAAATAAAAACTGCACAGAAGAAATCTGTGAAACTTCTTACTGTTCTGTGCATTCAACTAACGGAATTGAACCTCAGTTTTGATTGAGCAGTTCTGAATCCCTCTTTCTGTAGAAAATACAAGTGGACATTCAGGGCGCTAAGAGGACAATAGTGGAAAAAGGAAAAAGTTCACATAAAAACTACACAGAAGCTATCTGTGAAACTTTCCTCTGTTCTGTGCATTTAACTAACGGAGTTGAACCTTACTTTTGATTGAGAAGTTCTGAAACACTCTTTCTGTAGAAAATGCAAGTGGACCTTCGGAGCGCTAAGAGGCCTATAGCGGAAAAAGTAATACCTTCAAATACAAACTACACAGAAGCATTTTGTGAAACTTCTTTCTGTTCTTTGCATTCATCTAACAGAGTTGAACCTTACTTTTGTTTGAGCACTTCTGAAACACCCTTTCTATAGAAAATGCAATTGGACATTCAGGGAGCTAAGAGGCCTATAGTTGAAAAAGTAATATTTTCAAATAAAAACTGCACAGAAGCAATCTGCGAAACTCTTACTGTTCTGTGCATTCAACG
Source organism: Nomascus leucogenys (assembly GCF_006542625.1). NCBI lineage: Eukaryota > Metazoa > Chordata > Mammalia > Primates > Hylobatidae > Nomascus > Nomascus leucogenys. The sequence continues at coordinate 23,591 of NW_022096921.1, forward strand.
AACATTGTTGAACGGTAGTTTTTATTGAGCAGTTCTGAAACACACTTTCTGTAGAATATTCATGTGGACATTCAGGGCGCTGAGAGGCCTATAGTGGGAAAAGGAATATCTTCAAATAAAAACCACACAGAAGCAATCTGTGAAACTTCTTACTGTTCTGTGCATTCAACTAACAGAGTTGAACCTTAGTTATTATTGAGCAGTTCTGAAACACTCTTTCTGTTGGAAATGCAAGTGAACATTCAGGGCGCTAAGAGGCCTATAGCGGAAAAATGAATATGTTCAAATAAAAACTACACAGAAGCAATCTGTGAAAATTCTTACTGTTCTGTGCATTCAACTAACAGAGTTGAACCTTAGTTTATATTGAGAAGTAATGAAACACTCTTTCTGCAGAAAATGCAAGTGAACATTCAGGGCGATAAGTGGCCTATACTTGAAAAAGTTATATGTTCAAATAAAAACAACAAAGAAGATATCTGTGAAACTTCTTACAGTTCTGTGCATTCAACTAACAGAGTTCAACCTTACTTTTGATTGAGCAGTTCTGAAACAACCTTTCTGTAGAAAATGCAAGTGGACATTCAGGGCAATAAGAGGCCTATGGTGGAAAAAGGAATACCTTCAAATAAAAACTACACAGAAGCAATCTGTGGAAATTCTTATGGTTCTGTTCTTTAAACTAACACAGTTGAACCTTAATTTTGATTGAACAGTTCTGAAACACTCTTTCTGTAGAAAATGCAAGTGGACATTCATGGCGCTAAGAGACCTATAGTGGAAAAGGGAATATCTTCAAACAAAAACTACAAAGAATCAATCTGTGAAACTTCTTACTGTTCTGTGCATTCAAGTAACAGAGTTGAACCTTAGTTTATATTGAGCAGTTATGAAACACTCTTTCTGCAGAAAATGCAATTGAACATTCAGGGCGTAAAGAGGCCTATAGTTGAAAAAGGTATATGTTCAAATAAAAACTACAAAGAAGCTATCTGTGAAACTTCTTACAGATCTGTGCATTCAACTAACAGAGTTCAACCTTACTTTTGATTGAGCAGTTCTGAAACACACTTTCTGTAGTAAATGCAAGTGGACATTCAGGGCTCTAAGAGGCCTATGGTGGAAAAAGGAATACCTTCAAATAATAACTACACAGAAGCAATCTGTGAAACATCTTACGGTTCTGTTCTTTAAACTAACACAGTTGAACGTTAATTTTGATTGAAAAGTTCTGAAACACTCTTTCTGTAGAAAATGCAAGTGGACATTCATGGCGCTAAGAGGCTTATAGTGGAAAAGGGAATATCTTCAAACAAAAACTGCAAAGAAGCAATCTGCGAAACTCATTTCTGTTCTGTGCATTCAACTAACAGAGTTGAACCTTAGTTTTGATTGAGCAATTCTGAAACACCCTTTCTGTAGAAAATGCAAGTGGACATTCATGGCGCTAAGAGGCCCATACTAGAAAATGAATATCTTCAAACAAAAACTACACAGAAGCAATCTGTGAAACTTCTTTCTGTTCTGTGCATTCAACTAACAGAGTTGAACTTTACTTTTGATTGAGCAGTTCTGAAACACTCTTTCTGTAGAAAATGCAAGTGAACCTTTGGAGCGCTAAGAGGCCTATAGCGGAAAAAGTAATATCTTCAAATAAAAACTACTCAGAAGCATTCTGTGAAACTTCTTTTTCTTCTGTGCATTCAACTAACAGACTTTAACCTTACTTTTGATTGAGCAGTTCTGAATCACTCTTTCTGTAGAAAATGCAATTGGACATTCAGGGCGCTAAGAGGCCTATAGTGGAAAAGGAATATTTTCAAATAAAAACTGCACAGAAGGAATCTGTGAAACTTCTTTCTGTTCTGTGCATTCAACTAACAGAGTTGAACCTTAGTTTTAATTGAGCAGTTCTGAAACACTCTTTCTGTAGAAAATACAAGTGGACATTCAGGGCGCTAAGAGGCCTGTAGTGGAAAAAGGAATAAGTTCAAGTAAAAACTACACAGAAGTTATCTGTGAAACTTCTCTCTGTTCTGTGCATTCAACTAACAGAGATGAACCTTAGTTTTGATTGAGGAGCTCTGAAACACTCTTTCTGTAGAAAATACAATTGGACATTCAGGGCGCTAAGAGGCCTGTAGTGGAAAAAGGAATATGTTCAAATAAAAACTACACAGAATATATCTGTGAAACTTCTCTCTGTTCTGTGCATTCAACTAACAGAGTTGAACCTTAGTTTTGATTGAGCAGTTCTGAAACACTCTTTCTGTAGAAAATGCAAGTGGACATTCATGGCGCTAAGATGCCCATAGTAGAAAAAGGAATGTCTTCAAACAAAAACTACACAGAAGCAATCTGTGAAACTTCTCTCTGTTCTGTGCATTCAACTAACGAAGTTGAACCTTACTTTTGATTGAGAAGTTCTGAAAAACTCTTTCTGTAGAAAATGCAAGTGGACCTTCAGAGCTCTATGAGGCCTATAGTGGAAAAAGTAATACCTCCACACACAAACATCACAGAAGCATTTTGTGAAACTTCTTTCTGTTCTTTGCATTCATCTAACAGAGTTGAAACTTACTTTTGTTTGAGCACTTCTGAAACACCCTTTCTATGGAAAATGCAATTGGACATTCAGGGAGCTAAGAGGCCTATAGCTGAAAAAGTAATATTTTCAAATAAAAACTGCACAGAAGCAATCTGCGAAACTCTTACTGTTCTGTGCATTCAACGAACATTGTTGAACGGTAGTTTTTATTGAGCAGATCTGAAACACACTTTCTGTAGAATATTCATGTGGACATTCAGGGCGCTGAGAGGCCTATAGTGGGAAAAGGAATATCTTCAAATAAAAACCACACAGAAGCAATCTGTGAAACTTCTTACTGTTCTGTGCATTCAACTAACAGAGTTGAACCTTAGTTATTATTGAGCAGTTCTGAAACACTCTTTCTGTAGGAAATGCAAGTGAACATTCAGGGCGCTAAGAGGCCTATAGCGGAAAAATGAATATGTTCAAATAAAAACTACACAGAAGCAATCTGTGAAAATTCTTACTGTTCTGTGCATTCAACTAACAGAGTTGAACCTTAGTTTATATTGAGCAGTTATGAAACACTCTTTCTGCAGAAAATGCAAGTGAACATTCAGGGCGCTAAGAGGCCTATAGTTGAAAAAGATATATGTTCAAATAAAAACTACAAAGAAGCTATCTGTGAAACTTCTTACAGTTCTGTGCATTCAACAGACAGTCTTCAACCTTACTTTTGATTGAGCAGTTCTGAAACACCCTTTCTGTAGAAAATACAAGTGGACATTCAGGGCGCTAAAGGCCTATAGTGGAAAAGGAATATTTTCAAATAAAAACCGCTCAGAAGAAATCTGTGAGACTTCTTACTGTTCCGTGCATTCACCTAACAGAGTTGAACCTCAGTTTTCATTGAGCAGTTCTGAAACACTCTTTCTGTAGAAAATACAACTGGACATTCAGGGCGCTAAGAGGCCTATAGTGGAAAAAGTAATAAGTTCAAATAAAAACTACACAGAAGATATCTGTGAAACTTCTCTCTGTACTGTGCATTCAACTAACAGAGTTGAACCTTAGTTTTGATTGGGCAGTTCTGAAACACTCTTTCTGTAGAAAATGCAAGTGGACATTCATGGCGCTAAGAGGCCCATAGTAGAAAAAGGAATATCTTCAAACAAAAACTACAAAGAAGCAATCTGTGAAACTACTTTCTGTTCTGTGCATTCAACTAACAGATTTGAACCTTAGTTTTGATTGAGCAGTTCTGAAACTCTCTTTCTGTAGAAAATACAAGTGGACATTCAGGGCGCTAAGAAGCCTATAGTGGAAAAAGGAATAAGTTCAAATAAAAACTACACAGAAGATATCTGTGAAACTTCTCTCTGTTCTGTGCATTCAACTAACAGAGTTGAACCTTAATTTGATTGAGCAGTTCTGAAACACTCATTCTGTAGAAAATGCAAGCGGACATTCATGGCGCAAAGAGGCCCATAGTTCAAAATGGAATATCATCAAACAAAAACTACACAGAAGCAATCTGTGAAACTTCTTTCTGTTCTGTGCATTCAACTAACAGTGTTGAACCTTACTTTTGATTGAGCAGTTCTGAAACACCCTTTCTGTAGAAAATGCAAGTGGACATTCAGGGCGCTAAGAGGCCTAGGGTGGAAAAAGGAATACCTTCAAATAAAAACTACACAGAAGCAATCTGTGAAACTTCTTACGGTTCTGTTCTTTAAACTAACACAGTTGAACCTTAATTTTGATTGAACATTTCTAAAACACTCTTTCTGAGAAAATGCAAGTGGACATTCATGGCGCTAAGAGGCCTATAGTGGAAAACGGAATATCTTCAAACAAAAACTCCAAAGAAGCAATCTGTGAAAGTTCTTTCTGTTCTGTGCATTCAACTAACAGAGTTGAAGCTTAGTTTTGATTGAGCAGTTCTGAAACACTCTTTCTGTAGAAAATGCAAGTGGACATTCATGGCGCTAACAGGCCCATAGTAGAAAAAGGAATATCTTCAAACAAAAACTACACAGAAGCAATCTGTGAAACTTCTTTCTGTTCTGTGCATTCAACTAACAGAGTTGAACCTTACTTTTGATTGAGCAGTTCTGAAAAACTCTTTGTGTAGAAAATGCAAGTGGACCTTTGGAGCGCTAAGAGGCCTATAGCGGAAAAAGTAATATCTTCAAATAAAAACTACACAGAAACATTCTGTGAAACGTCTTTCTGTTCTGTGCATTCAACTAACAGAATTTAACCTTACTTTTGATTGAGCAGTTCTGAAACACTCTTTCTGTAGAAAATGCAATTGGACATTCAGGGCACTAAGAGGCCTATAGTGGAAAAGGAATATTTTCAAATAAAACTGCACAGAAGAAATCTGTGAAACTTCTTTCTCTTCTGTGCATTCAACTAACAGAGATTAACCTTACTTTTGATTGAGAAGTTCTGAAACACTCTTTCTGTAGAAAATGCAAGTGGAACTTCGGAGCGCTAAGAGGCCTATAGCGGAAAAAGTAATACCTTCAAATAAAAACTACACAGAAGCATTCTGTGAAACTTCTTTCTGTTCTGTGCATTCAACTAACAGAGTTTAACCTTACTTTTGATTGAGCAGTTCTGAAACACTCTTTCTGTAGAAAATGCAATTGGACATTCAGTGCGCTAAGAGGCCTAAAGTGGAAGAGGAATATTTTCAAATAAAAACTGCACAGAAGAAATCTGTGAAACTTCTTACTGTTCTGTGCATTCAACTAACGGAATTGAACCTCAGTTTTGATTGAGCAGTTCTGAATCCCTCTTTCTGTAGAAAATACAAGTGGACATTCAGGGCGCTAAGAGGACAATAGTGGAAAAAGGAAAAAGTTCACATAAAAACTACACAGAAGCTATCTGTGAAACTTTCCTCTGTTCTGAGCATTTAACTAACGGAGTTGAACCTTACTTTTGATTGAGAAGTTCTGAAACACTCTTTCTGTAGAAAATGCAAGTGGACCTTCGGAGCGCTAAGAGGCCTATAGCGGAAAAAGTAATACCTTCAAATACAAACTACACAGAAGCATTTTGTGAAACTTCTTTCTGTTCTTTGCATTCATCTAACAGAGTTGAACCTTACTTTGTTTGAGCACTTCTGAAACACCCTTTCTATAGAAAATGCAATTGGACATTCAGGGAGCTAAGAGGCCTATAGTTGAAAAAGTAATATTTTCAAATAAAAACTGCACAGAAGCAATCTGCGAAACTCTTACTGTTCTGTGCATTCAACGAACATTGTTGAACGGTAGTTTTTATTGAGCAGTTCTGAAACACACTTTCTGTAGAATATTCATGTGGACATTCAGGGCGCTGAGAGGCCTATAGTGGGAAAAGGAATATCTTCAAATAAAAACCACACAGAAGCAATCTGTGAAACTTCTTACTGTTCTGTGCATTCAACTAACAGAGTTGAACCTTAGTTATTATTGAGCAGTTCTGAAACACTCTTTCTGTTGGAAATGCAAGTGAACATTCAGGGCGCTAAGAGGCCTATAGCGGAAAAATGAATATGTTCAAATAAAAACTACACAGAAGCAATCTGTGAAAATTCTTACTGTTCTGTGCATTCAACTAACAGAGTTGAACCTTAGTTTATATTGAGAAGTAATGAAACACTCTTTCTGCAGAAAATGCAAGTGAACATTCAGGGCGATAAGTGGCCTATACTTGAAAAAGTTATATGTTCAAATAAAAACAACAAAGAAGATATCTGTGAAACTTCTTACAGTTCTGTGCATTCAACTAACAGAGTTCAACCTTACTTTTGATTGAGCAGTTCTGAAACACCCTTTCTGTAGAAAATGCAAGTGGACATTCAGGGCAATAAGAGGCCTATGGTGGAAAAAGGAATACCTTCAAATAAAAACTACACAGAAGCAATCTGTGGAAATTCTTATGGTTCTGTTCTTTAAACTAACACAGTTGAACCTTAATTTTGATTGAACAGTTCTGAAACACTCTTTCTGTAGAAAATGCAAGTGGACATTCATGGCGCTAAGAGACCTATAGTGGAAAAGGGAATATCTTCAAACAAAAACTACAAAGAATCAATCTGTGAAACTTCTTACTGTTCTGTGCATTCAAGTAACAGAGTTGAACCTTAGTTTATATTGAGCAGTTATGAAACACTCTTTCTGCAGAAAATGCAATTGAACATTCAGGGCGTAAAGAGGCCTATAGTTGAAAAAGGTATATGTTCAAATAAAAACTACAAAGAAGCTATCTGTGAAACTTCTTACAGATCTGTGCATTCAACTAACAGAGTTCAACCTTACTTTTGATTGAGCAGTTCTGAAACACACTTTCTGTAGTAAATGCAAGTGGACATTCAGGGCTCTAAGAGGCCTATGGTGGAAAAAGGAATACCTTCAAATAATAACTACACAGAAGCAATCTGTGAAACATCTTACGGTTCTGTTCTTTAAACTAACACAGTTGAACGTTAATTTTGATTGAAAAGTTCTGAAACACTCTTTCTGTAGAAAATGCAAGTGGACATTCATGGCGCTAAGAGGCTTATAGTGGAAAAGGGAATATCTTCAAACAAAAACTGCAAAGAAGCAATCTGCGAAACTCATTTCTGTTCTGTGCATTCAACTAACAGAGTTGAACCTTAGTTTTGATTGAGCAATTCTGAAACACCCTTTCTGTAGAAAATGCAAGTGGACATTCATGGCGCTAAGAGGCCCATACTAGAAAATGAATATCTTCAAACAAAAACTACACAGAAGCAATCTGTGAAACTTCTTTCTGTTCTGTGCATTCAACTAACAGAGTTGAACTTTACTTTTGATTGAGCAGTTCTGAAACACTCTTTCTGTAGAAAATGCAAGTGAACCTTTGGAGCGCTAAGAGGCCTATAGCGGAAAAAGTAATATCTTCAAATAAAAACTACTCAGAAGCATTCTGTGAAACTTCTTTTTCTTCTGTGCATTCAACTAACAGACTTTAACCTTACTTTTGATTGAGCAGTTCTGAATCACTCTTTCTGTAGAAAATGCAATTGGACATTCAGGGCGCTAAGAGGCCTATAGTGGAAAAGGAATATTTTCAAATAAAAACTGCACAGAAGGAATCTGTGAAACTTCTTTCTGTTCTGTGCATTCAACTAACAGAGTTGAACCTTAGTTTTAATTGAGCAGTTCTGAAACACTCTTTCTGTAGAAAATACAAGTGGACATTCAGGGCGCTAAGAGGCCTGTAGTGGAAAAAGGAATAAGTTCAAGTAAAAACTACACAGAAGTTATCTGTGAAACTTCTCTCTGTTCTGTGCATTCAACTAACAGAGATGAACCTTAGTTTTGATTGAGGAGCTCTGAAACACTCTTTCTGTAGAAAATACAATTGGACATTCAGGGCGCTAAGAGGCCTGTAGTGGAAAAAGGAATATGTTCAAATAAAAACTACACAGAAGATATATGTGAAACTTCTCTATGTTCTGTGAATTCAACTAACAGAGTTGAACCTTAGTTTTGATTGAGCAGTTCTGAAACACTCTTTCTGTAGAAAATGCAAGTGGACATTCATGGCGCTTAGAGGCCCATAGTAGAAAAAGGAATATCTTCAAACAAAAACAACACAGAAGCAATCTGTGAAACTTCTTTCTGTTCTGTGCATTCAACTAACAGAGTCGAAACTTACTTTTGATTGAGCAGTTCTGAAACACTTTCTGTAGAAAATGCAAGTGGTCCTTCGGAGCGCTATTAGGGCAACAGCGGAAAAATTAATATCTTCAAATAAAAACTACACGGAAGCATTCTGTGAAACTTCTTACTGTTCTGTGCATTCCACTAACAGAGTTTAACCTTACCTTTGATTAAGCAGTTCTGAAACACACTTTCTGCAGAAAATGCAATTGGACATTCAGGGAGCTAAGAGGCCTATAGTGGAAAAGGAATATTTTCAAATAAAAACTGCACAGAAGAAATCTGTGAAACTTCTTACTGTTCTGTGCATTCAACTAACAGAGTTGAACTTCAGTTTTGATTCAGCAGTTCTGAAACACCCCTTCTGTAGAAAATACAAGTGGACATTCAGGGCGCTGAGAGGCCTATAGTGGAAAAAGGAATATCTTCAAATAAAAACCACACAGAAGCAATCTGTGAAACTTCTTACTGTTTTGTGCATTCAACTAACAGAGTTCAACCTTACTTTTGATTGAGCAGTTCTGAAACACCCTTTCTGTAGAAAATGCAAGTGGACATTCAGGGCGCTAAGAGGCCTATGGTGGAAAAAGGAATACCTTCAAATAAAACTACACAGAAACAATCAGTGAAACTTCTTACGGTTCTGTTCTTTAAACTAACACAGTTGAACATTAATTTTGATCAAACAGTTCTGAAACACTATTTCTGTAGAAAATGCAAGTGGACATTCATGGCGCTAAGAGGCCTATACTGGAAAAGGGAATATCTTCAAACAAAAACTACAAAGAATCAATCTGTGAAACTTCTTTCTGTTCTGTGCATTCAACTAACTGAGTTGAACCTTAGTTTTGATTGAGCAGTTCTGAAACACTCTTTCTGTAGAAAATACAAGTGGACATTCAGGGCGCTAAGAGGCCTATAGTGGAAAAAGGAATAAGTTCAAATAAAAACTACATAGAAGATATCTGTGAAACTTCTCTCTGTTCTGTGCATTCAACTAACAGCGTTGAACCTTAGTTTTGATTGAGCAGTTCTGAAACACTCTTTCTGTGGAAAATGCAAGTGGACATACATGGCGCTAAGAGGCCCATAGTAGAAAAAGAAATATCTTCAAACAAAAACTACACAGTAGCAATCTGTGAAACTTCTTTCTCTTCTGCGCATTCAAATAACAGAGTTGAACCTTACTTTTGATTGAGCAGTTCCGAAACACTCTTTGTGTAGAAAATGCAAGTGGACCTTCGGAGCGCTAAGAGGCCTATAGCGGAAAAAGTAATATCTTCAAATAAAAACTCCACACAAGGATTCTGTGAAACTTCTTACTGTTCTGTGCATTCAAGTAACAGAGTTTAACCTTACTTTTGATTGAGCAGTTCTGAAACACTCTTTCTGTAGAAAATGCAATTGGACATTCGGTTCGATAAGAGGCCTATAGAGGAAACGGAATATTTTCAAATAAAAACTGCACAGAAGAAATCTGTGAAACTACTTACTGTTCTGTGCTTTCAACTAACAGAGTTGAACCTCAGTTTTGATTGAGCAGTTCTGAAACACTCTTTCTGTAGAAAAGACAAATGGACATTCAGGGCGCTAAGAGGAATATAGTGGAAAAAGGAAAAAGTTCACATAAAAACTACACAGAAGCTATCTGTGAAACTTCTCTCTGTTCTGTGCATTCAACTAACGGAGTTGAACATTACATTGGATTCAGAAGTTCTGAAACACTCTTTCTGTAGAAAATGCAAGGGGAACTTTGGAGCGCTAAGAGGCCCATAGCGGAAAAAGTAATACCTTCACATACAAACTACACAGAAGCATTCTGTGAAACTTCTTTCTGTTCTTTGCATTCATCTAACAGAGTTGAACCTTACTTTTGTTTGAGCACTTCTGAAACACCCGTTCTATAGAAAATGCAATTGGACATTCAGGGAGCTAAGAGGCCTATAGTGGAAAAAGGAATACTTTCAAATAAAAACTGCACAGAAGCAATCTGGGAAACTTCTTACTGTTCTGTGCATTCAACTAACAGAGTTGAACCTTAGTTATTATTGAGCAGTTCTGAAACACTCTTTCTGTAGAAAATGCAAGTGGACATCCATGGCGCTAAGAGGACCATAGTAGAAAAATTAATATCTTCAAACAAAAACTACACAGAAGCAATCTGTGAAACATCTTTCTGTTCTGTGCATTCAAATAAGAGTTGAACCTTACCTTTGATTGAGCAGTTCTGAAACTGCGTTTCTGTAGAAAATGCATGTGGACCTTCGGAGCGCTAAGTGGCCTATAGCGGAAAAAGTAATATCTTCAAATAAAAACTACACAGAAGCTATCTGTGAAACTTCTGTCTGTTCTGTGCATTCAACTAACAGAGTTGAACCTTACTTTTGATTGAGAAGTTCTGAAACATTCTTTCTGTAGAAAATGCAATTGGACCTTCGGATCGCTAAGAGGCCTATAGCGGAAAAAGTGATACCTTCAAATACGAACTACACAGAAGCATTCTGTGAAACTTCTTTCCTTTCTTTGCATTCATCTAACAGAGTTGAAACTTACTTTTGATTGAGCACTTCTGAAACACCCTTTCTATAGAAAATGCAATTGGACATTCAGGGAGCTAAGAGGCCCATAGCGGAAAAACGAATATTTTCAAATAAAAACTGCACAGAAGCAATCTGCGAAACTTCTTACTGTTCTGTGCATTCAACTAACATAGTTGAACGGTAGTTTTTATTGAGCAGTTCTGAAACACTCTTTCTGTAGAAAATACAAGTGGACATTCAGGGCGTAAAGAGGCCTATAGTTGAAAAAGGTATATGATCAAATAAAAACTACAAAGAAGCTATCTGTGAAACTACTTACAGTTCTGTGCATTCAACTAACAGAGTTCAACCTTACATTTGATTGAGCAGTTCTGAAACACCCTTTCTGTAGTAAATGCAAGTGGACATTCTGTGCTCTAAGTGGCCTATGGTGGAAAAAGGAATACCTTCAAATAAAAACTACACAGAAGCAATCTGTGAAATATCTTACGGTTCTGTTCTTTAAACTAACACAGTTGAACCTTAATTTTGATTGAACAGTTCTGAAACACTCTTTCTGTAGAAAATGCAAGTGGTCATTCATGGCGCTAAGAGGCCTATAGTGGAAAAGGGAATATCTTCAAACAAAAACTACAAAGAAGCACTCTGTGAAACTCCTTTCTGTTCTGTGCATTCAACTAACAGAGTTGAACCTTTGTTTTGATTGAGCAGTTCTGAAACACTCTTCCTGTAGAAAATACTAGTGGACATTCAGGGCGCTAAGAGGCCTATAGTGGAAAAAGGAATAAGTTCAAATAAAAACTACACAGAAGATATCTGTGAAACTACTCTCTGTTCTGTGCATTCAACTAACAGATTTGAACCTTAGTTTTGATTGTGCAGTTCTGAAACACCCTTTCTGTAGAAAATGCAAGTGGACATTCATGGCGCTAAGAGGCCCATAGTAGAAAAAGGAATATCTTGAAACAAAAACTACACAGAAGCAATCTGTGAAACTTCTTTTTGTTCTGTGCATTCAACTAACAGAGTTGAACCTTACTTTTGATTGAGCAGTTCTGAAACACTCTTTCTGTAGAAAATCAAGTGAACATTTGGAACGCTAAGAGGCCTATAGCGGAAAAAGTAATATCTTCAAATAAAAACTACTCAGAATCATTCTGTGAACCTTCTTTCTCTTCTGTGCATTCAACTAACAGACTTTAACCTTACTTTTGATTGAGCAGTTCTGAAACACTCTTTCTGTAGAAAATGCAATTGGACATTCAGGGCGCTAAGAGGACTATAGTGGAAAAGGAATATTTTCAAATAAAAACTGCACAGAAGTAATCTGTGAAACTTCTTTCTGTTCTGTGCATTCAACTAACAGAGTTGAACCTTAGTTTTAATTGAGCAGTTCTGAAACACTCTTTCTGTAGAAAATACAAGTGGACATTCAGGGCGATAAGAGGCCTGTAGTGGAAAAAGGAATAAGTTCAAATAAAAACTACACTTAAATTATCTGTGAAACTACTCTCTGTTCTGTGCATTCAACTAACAGAGTTGAACCTTAGTTTTGATTGAGCAGTTCTGAAACACTCTTTCTGTAGAAAATGCAAGTGGACATTCATGGCGCTAAGAGGCCCATAGTAGAAAAAGGAATATCTTCAAACAAAAACTACACAGAAGCAATCTGTGAAACTACTTACTGTCCTGTGCATTCAACTTACAGAGTTGAACCTTACTTTTGATTGAGCAGTTATGAAACACTCTTTCTGTAGAAAATGCAAGTGCACCTTTGGAGCGCTAAGAGGCCTACAACGGAAAAAATAATATCTTCAAATAAAAACTACACAGAAACATTCTGTGAAACTTCTTTCTGTTGTGTGCATTCAACTAACAGAATTTAACCTTACCTTTGATTGAGCAGTTCTCAAACACTCTTTCTGTAGAAAATGCAATTGGACATTCGGGGCGCTAAGAGGCCTATTGTGGAAAAGGAGTATTTTCAAATAAAAACTGCACAGAAGAAATCTGTGAAACTTCTTACTGTTCTGTGCATTCAACTAACAGAGTTGAACCTTAGTTATTATTGAGCAGTTCTGAAACACTCTTTCTGTAGAAAATGCAAGTGAACATTCAGGGCGCTAAGAGGCCTATAGCGGAAAAATGAATATGTTCAAATAAAAACTACACAGAAGAAATCTGTGAAACTTCTTACTGTTCTGTGCATTCAACTAGCAGAGTTGAACCTTATTTTATATTGAGAAGTAATGAAACACTCTTTCTGCAGAAAATGCATGTGAACATTCAGGGCGCTAAGAGGCCTATAGTTGAAAAAGGTATATGTTCAAATAAAAACTACAAAGAAGCTATCTGTGAAACATCTTACAGTTCTGTGCATTCAACTGACAGAGTTCAACCTTACATTTGATTGAGCAGTTCTGAAACACACTTTCTGTGGAAAATGCAAGTGGACATTCAGGGCGCTGAGAGGCCTATAGTGGGAAAAGGAATATCTTCTAATAAAAACCACACAGAAGCAACCTGTGAAACTCC
>NW_022096922.1:0-10622 GCF_006542625.1 Nomascus leucogenys
CATTCCAAATCCTTTCCAGCAATATTGAGTATTATGCTACGATATTGTTAAGCCTAGTCACAATGCTGTGCTGTAGAACACCAGAGTACCCACGTCTCACCTGAGCATCCCTTTGTAGCCATTTCCAATCCTCCCCCGAGCCTCTGGTACCCACTGTTGACATTGCTACTGTATGAGATTGGCAGTATTTGTGTTTGTCTTCCTCTGCCTGGCTCTTGTTTTTTAACTTAATGTCCTCCAGGTTTCTCCATCTTGCTGGTAGTGAACTGATGTCCAGAAGTTTGATGGCTGAAGAGTGTACCATTGTGTATATATCCTTCAATTCCTGCATTTTTTCATCTGTAGAAAGACAAGTAGGTTGATTCCCCACCTTGGTTATTGTCCAGAGTACTTCATGAAACATGGGAAGGGAGATACCTCCTTGAGGTAGGTTTCCTTGGCTTTGCAGGTATACCCAGTGTTGGGATGGCTAGAGGAACTGGTGGTTGTGTCATTAATTGTTCAGAAAACCTCCAGCTGTCTCACAGTGGGTATACGAGTTTGCATTCAAAACAGTAGTATGTAATAGTTCCTCTGTCTGCAAATCTGCACTGCCCTTATCTTCAAAAAAGTTTTATTGCTCTTTCTGGTCATACTCGTTCTCTGGGGAGAAACTCTCCCTGATGTGGAGAGACTTTCTATTACCTGAGAGTCTGTTTCAGGTTTTTTCAGAAATGCCTCTGCCAGTCTTTTGGCATTTTTAGCGTGTGTATTGGTTTTTGTGTTTTTGGTCCACTTAGGACCATTAGTTTCTTGAATATGTTAGATAAGAAGCCCTTCTAGATCCACAGTTTTCCATAATTTTCTCTCAGTCTGTGGGATGTCTTCTGTAGGGTTCACTGTTTTCTCTCCAGTGTTGAAGCTGTGTGAAGCTCTGAAGTTGTCCTTAGTCTCACATGGACACATTCACTTTCTTAGCGGTGATTTCTGTGTCCCTTGAGAAGAAAAGCGAGATGGTGAAGCCATTGTATGGTCTATGGGTATTTGAGTCCTGTGTGTTTTCTGTTTGTAGTTTAGGTGCACAGGTTCAAGTTTCCCCACAGTAGACACACACCCTATGTGTTTTCCTTGGAGGTTTTGGTTTCACAATTGCCCTTTGGTATTCAGTGGATTTTGTATCGCTTTTTGTCTCTTGTGTAAGGGAAGGGTTTATTTCAGTCCTTTGCACGTGACCCCCCAGTTTCTTCAACCATTGTGCCTTTGGTGTGCTTTTAGGGGAAAAGCAAGAATCCCATGGGTTCAGTGTTTATAATTGTGGGTTGATTATTTGGCTCCTTCGTTGTGTCCATTTGGTTATCTTTCAGTGTTCATGCCGCTAATGGATGGATTGGGCCACTGTAGGCTTTTTTTGTTTGTGTGTTTTCTTGTATTTTCTTCCTTTTTTTCTATTTCTATTTCTGTTTCCAAAGCTGGGTTTTCTAAAATGATAGCTACTTTTATTGTGATCGAGGGGTGTACGCCTGCAGGTTCATTTCACTACATGGCTATACAGCAGACTTTTGATGCTTGAGGTCCTAACATACCCATCACCCAGGTGGTGAACACAGCACCTGTTGGATCATTCTTCCTCCAAGGCTTCCTGTCTCCCTCCTTTTTTTGTCTGGTAGTACCCAGCATCTGTTGATTTCATCTTTATGTTCATGTGTATTCAGTATTGAGTTTCTGCCTGTAAGTGAAAACCTGCGGTGTTCGGTCTTTTGTTCTTGCCTGAGTTCGCTTAGCAGAGTGGCCTGCAGTTCCATCTATGTTGCTGCTGAGGGCATGATTTTGTTTCTGTGTTTGATTTTCCTTGGTGGCTTCTTAGTATTCTGTGGTGCATAGGTATCACACCTGATTTTCTGTTGGTGGGCATCTAGGTCAGGTCCACGTCTTTATTCCTGTGAGTAGCACTCCTGTGAACTTGCAGATGTCTGTCTTTTTGATAGACACATGTATTTTTCCCTTGGGTAGATACAACCAAAGATCGTATTGGATTGCTGGGTCAAAGCAATCCAAAGAGGGTTGGATTGCTGGGTGGAAGGGTAGCTCTGCTTGCTTTCCCTCTTTGTTGTTGTTGAGAAATCTTGAAACTGCTCTCCGCAGTTTGAGACCTAGTTCGCATTACCCCAAGAGTGTAGCCGTGTTCGCTTTTATCTACTGCTACACAAATATGTTTTGTGTTTGGACAAATGGCCATTCTGACTGGTGTGTGATGGCACCGGTACCTCATCTCTGATGATTAGTGATGTTGAGCATTTTCTCGTGTCTTTTGGTCTTTTTTAGGTCTTGTTTTGACTAGTGTGTTTGTGTCATTTGCCCATTTTTTACTTGGGTTATTTTTCTGCTTCTTGATTTAGGTAAGGTCTTCTAGATTCTGGCTGTTAGAACTTGGTCAGATGCTTGGTTGGGAACATTTTCTCCCATCATGTAGGCTGTGTGTTTACTGTGTTGGCAGTCGCTTTGCTGTGCAGCAGGTCTGTAGTTTCTTAGGCCAGACTTGTACTTTTGGTTTTTGTTGCATTTCTTTTGGGTACTAATTGTCTAAGTGGTTTGCAAAAGCCTATGTTGAGAAAGGTGTTTGATAGGTTGTCTCTTAGGACTTTCACATTTGAAGTCTTCTATTTCAATCTTTGGTTGATCTTGAGTTAATTTTCCATATGATGAGAAGCAGGGCTGCAGTGTTAATTCTTCTGCACATGGCTAGTCATGTATCCCAGTGCCATTCGTCGCATAGTGAGCCTTTTCTTATTTATTATTTCTGTGGTTTGTCAAAGGTCAGATGGTTGTAGTTCTGCCAGGCTACTTCTGCATTTTCTAACTTGTCTAGGTGAAAGCTAGGTCATTTCTTTCTGTTATGATCTATTCTGATTTCTTGGGTTCAAGAACTGATAAATGAATTTTAGAAACTGAAGAATCCACTTACATTCTCAAGGTTAGAAACCATCACCATCACCCTATTCTGTGATGTTATGGACTTTATTGAGTTACATCTTTACCCTTTTCCCTCAAGTCTCTCCTCTGGATTTATTTTGTGAAATTAGATTCTGAATCACATTTTGTTGCATAAACTGTGCTTGAGCAAAAAAAAGTTGTTTTTTTTTTTCCTAAAAACATCATTAGTATGCATGGGGTGAAGAACAACAAACATATCTTCTCTTTCTACTAATCACACCATTACACTCTTTTCCAGCCTCTTTGATGCTACATATGGCCATCCAAATGAGCCCTGGCTAAGTACATGTGGATAGAAGTTAATGTTTGCTTCTTGCAAGCCTGGCCCGTGATTCTATGTTCTGATTTAGAACATAAAAAAGAAGTGAGACTTGCTGAATGAGACAGAAAGCACTCTTGAACGCTTCCTCTGACAAGCTCCAAGGCACACTAGTTGCCTTGCACTGCTTTGGACAGCTACTCATTTGTTGGACGATAATTTCCCAACATGGGGACAACCCAGAGCATTTTCCACGTTGATATTCTGCTTCAGTTGCTCATAGTTTTGATCAAAGCTAGACAGTGACTAATCCAGGAGACTCAGACCCCAGGCCAGCGTGGAGTCCTGTGGTTGAAGACAGGCTGGACCATCAGAGGAAGAAAACAAGTAGGCCTTTTTTCTGGATTTTCACCTGCTCTGTTTTCAGGAAACCTGAAGCCAGTTAATGTTATTCAGGCATGACTGAAAAGAGATTATTTTGAGTTGTTTTGGTGGCACCAAGAAATGTGCCAATGTGACAGCCAAAAAAGCAGAAAGACCAAGACATTGAGAGTGGTAGAGCCACTGATGATGCTGGGT
Source organism: Nomascus leucogenys (assembly GCF_006542625.1). Classification (NCBI taxonomy): domain Eukaryota; kingdom Metazoa; phylum Chordata; class Mammalia; order Primates; family Hylobatidae; genus Nomascus; species Nomascus leucogenys. Next base: position 3,809 of record NW_022096922.1, read on the forward strand.
TTGGTAGGCTTTTGGAGATCTCCCAGCCCCAAAACAGCCAAGCAACTCTGTCCTGGGTTGTGAGTGGGCTCAGCCCCTGTGTACACCCATGCTTGGATTCTGGCACACATGGCACCCACAGGAGGCAGCGCCCCCTCCAGGAGACCGGTTGGCAGGACCCTGTCTCCACACGCGAAGACAGCAGGCAGAACCCACACATTCTCTACTTCTCCCAGTGCCAGTTGCCCGTGGGGGTTCACGATGAGACCGACGGGTCCAACCTGCAGGCAGAGTTGCCACCCCAGCCTGTGGCAAAGTGGACCTTTTTCTGCCAGAGGGGTCTGCTTTCCCATTGGCCAAAAAGGCCTCAAATGACAGGGACAGAACAAGGCACAAGTGCCCATTAGAGTGTCTGAGCCCACCTGGTGTCTGCTCCCACACATCTCCTGGGAGGTCCCAGCAGGTACCCAGGCCTGGGCCACAGCTCACCCCATATTCAGAGGTGGGTAGCACAGCTGCCCTGTGCAGGCCTCAGGGAGGAAAGGGAGAAAGATGACAAAAGCAAGACACAAGAAATGCAGCAAAAGCACACTAACATACACGCTTGACACTCATCTGGGGCAGGCCATCCTCTCACTCATGACCAGCAGTGCAGGCAGCCAAGAGCCGGGCAGGAGGCGGTACCACCATCCCCTGAGTTAGGGTCTGGATCCAGGGAAGAACATAGAGTCAACGGCCACTGACCTCAGGATCTGCAGTTTGCAGGGAGGGGATGCTGTAAGAAGAACTGTTCCAGGTCACAGCTAAATATGTCTGACTTCAAGAAAATACTTCAAACCGAAGTACATTTATGGAAGACTCTCAATGATATAAAAAAGCAGTTTAGAAAATGTGAAAGCAATCACTGAACATACTCATATATTTTCATCTAAATTTAGCTACAGAGTTTTTCTAAAACTGGGATCAGGCCAGGTATGGTGGCTCAGGCTTGTAATCCTAGCACTTTGGGAGCCTGAGGCCCGAGGATAGCTTGAGGCCAGGAGTGGGAGACCAGCCTGGGCAACATGGTGAGACCCCTCATCTCTACCGAATATGCAGAACTTGGCCAGTCATGGTAGCACACCCCTGTAGTCCCAGCTACTCAGAAGGCTGAGGTGGGAGGACTGCTTGAGCCTGGGAGGTTGAGGCTGCAGTTATACAAGATTGCACCACTGCGTTCCAGCCTGAGTGACAGCCCATCTCAAAAAATAACAGTAATTCCCGATTTTAATAACTATTCTGGAGTTGTGCAGGTTCTCACTCACATGGGAGCTAAAAAAACTTGATCCCATGGACACAGAGAATACAATGGCAGTACCAGAGGCCGGGAAGACTGGGTATGTGGAAGGGAGAATGAAGAGAGGTTGGCTATTGGGTACAAACCTACAGTTAGAAGAAATAAGCTGTAGTGTCTGACAGCAGGCTGTGGTGACTAAGTAACATTATTATGAGTAAATATTCAAAGTAACCAGATTACACGTTTTATGCATGTAACAAGTATTTGTATCTATCCTACAAAGAGGTAAAATATTGTGTCAATAAGATGGAGAGGTTATGCCCAAGCCTCAGAGAGGGGCTCCTTGGATCCGCACAGCACATCCTGCCCACCTGCATCCACTGCTGCACTATGCTCCTCGTATCTGGGCCTTCATGCTCTGGTCCCCAAAGCAGGTGGTGCTGACTCAGGTGGCCACACTGTGGACCTGGGCGTTGGTGGCCCAGAGGGTGGGTGCTGGAGGCTTCCTGCCCTTCATGTTCCACTGGGACCAGATGGAGCCAGGCAGTGACAGGGTACCACCTTCTTGACCAGATCCTGGAACACAGGAGTGTCACCTGGCCCATTGTCATCCCAACTTAGCACCCAAAGTACCCTCGGGCCTGGGCCATGGCTGGGCTGGAACTCAGGATGGTTAGGATGCAGCTCAAGCCTTGTGGCATCTCTGGTTCTCTGTCCACTGAGGGTGCCCTGGATGCAGAGCTGGTGGGAAGAAATTGGCATTTCCCCAGCCTATCCTCATTCATGCCAAGCACCCCAGACTCTCCTTCCTGGTGCATCACCCTGGTCACATTCCCCAGGGCAGGTCAGGGCTTTGTTCAGGATTTCCCATAGTCAGGTGCCTAATAAGTGCTGAGACGTGCAAGGCCAGTTGGGCAATTGGGTAGGTGCTCTTTGGTGAGCACCCCCAGAAGGGCAGTCCCCCACCCAGGTGTCTGTGTGCTCCTGCTTGTGTTTGACTGTTACGGTGCTTCATGCCAGGGCCACCACTCCCATCCCTCCTGTCAGGAACGACACAGACAGCAAGTGCTTGGGGGTAAGGCATTTGCCAGGTAACACAGGTGGCGAGTGCCGGAGCTGGGATTTGAACCCGGATCATGGCACTCTGTATGGGGCAATGGAAGGTTTGAGGATGCCCATGTAGGAAGGAAGGGCAGCCTGGCCCCACTGAGCCCAGCTGCTCCCTGTGACCCTGGAGGAAACTCCTCAGCCCCCAGCTGGGGAGAGAGTCCAGGAGGCCAGGCTTCCTTTTGCTTCCTGGCTCGGGATCACAGAGGAACAAGGAAATTTAGTGTGTATGTCGTCTTTTCGTTTCATTCAAAATTTAATTTAGTATCAAGCAAGAGGAGCTTTAGCTTAACCCTGCATATCCAGGCAAGACTTCAGTTACAAAATTTTTTTTTTTTTTTTTTTGCACTTGTGATCGGCTTCCCCTCTACTTCTTTTGGGAAGAGCAGGTTGGTGTCCAGGCTCAGAATCCATTTTTCCTCCCACACCAAAGCACCTGTGGTTTGGGTGAAGCAGCCTGGCTGCGTAAAGCTTCGCAGCAGAAGGGTCCCGGTAGGATGGTCGAGGTGGTCCAGCTGAGAGGCCAGCACCAGGGAGGCTCAGTGTCCTGTTCCCAGGATCTGCACATGGGGTTGCCTTTCTGTATCTCCCCATCAGTGGTAGGTGCTCCTCCAAGCCCCCTCTTGCTGGCCTGGACACAACGTCCTGACCTTGACCCTATTGCATGCCAGTGGAGCAGAGCCCCCCAGGCCAGGTGTTGGCCCTGGCTTGGACAGGCAGGGGGCACCGGGACAGGAGCTGAGTGCGATCCTGTGGCCCCAAATGCCTCCTCGGTGATGGCCTCGTGTTCTGGGTGCGGAGCAAAGAGGAGCAGGTGTCGAAGGCACCTCAGGCAGGCGCTGGGCTCTGGCGTCTTGTGCTCCATGATTTTTTTTATTATACTTTAATTTTTAGGGTACATGTGTACAACGTGCAGGTTTGTTACATATGTATACATGTGCCATGTTGGTGTGCTGCACCCATTAACTCATTTAGCATTAGGTATATCTCCGAATGCTATCCCTCCCCCCACCCCACAACAGGCCCCGGTGTGTGATGTTCCCCTTCCTGTGTCTGTGTGTGCTCATTGTTCAGTTCCCACCTATGAGTGAGAACATGCTCCGTGATTTCGAGACCATTTGTAGCCAGCTCCGCCGGCCCGTGCTCCGAGCTGCAGCAGCTGCCATGCACAACAGCACCGCCAGGAGTGTCCTGGGGGCTTTCTTCAGAGGAGGCTGTCAGCATCCTCAAGTTCCAGCCGCTTAGCCCCAGTCCTGCTTCAAGAGGTTTTTTCACCACAGGCTTCTCAATGGCTTGAAAGCTCGGCTGACTCCCAGGAAGTTTGCTGGGAACACCAAGCTGTCAGTGACATTCGTTGCGCCAAGACTTACGCGGGTTGCACGCATCGGCCACTGTCTGTGCCACGTGCACTGACGCCACCTGAGATGTGCACGCCGCACGCGCACGCGCACGGCGCACGCGCACGCGCACGCCGCAAGCGCAGCAGCGGCTTGGCTGGCTTGTAATGGCTTGCACGTGCACGCCGCGCGCGCATAATGGTTTGGCTGGCGTGTAACTGCACGCGCGTGCCGCACGTGTGTAACGGCTTGGCTGGCCTGTAACGGCTTGCACGCGCACGCTGCACGTGCGTAACGGTTTGGCTGGCCTGTAGCGGCTTGGCTTTGCGTTGGTCGCTTGGATTGACCTTTCCTCCTTGGATTGACGGTTTCCCCTTGGATTGACCTTTCCTCCTTGGATTGACGGTTTCTCCTTGGGTTGACGTTTCCTCTCTCACGTTCTTTTACTGGGCTTGATCTTTTCTCTGCTGGGTTGGCATTCCCTTGGGTGGGCCGGGTGTTTTCTTGGGGGGGGTGGCCCTTCCTGGGGTGGGGCGTGGGGTCACCCTGGGTGGGTGTGGGTTTTCCCTGAGTGGGGTGGGCTGGCCTCCCCTGCTGGGGTTGGCAGGTTTTGGCTGGGATTGACTTTTCAAACAGATTGGAAACCCGGAGTTACCTGCTAGTTGGTGAAACTGGTTGGTAGACGCGATCTGCTCGCTACTACTGGCCTCTCCTGGCTGTTAAAAGCAGATGGTGGCTGAGGTTGGTTCAATGCCGGCTGCCTCCTCTGTGAAGAAGCCATTTGGTCTCAGAAGCAAGATGGGCAAGTGGTGCTGCCACTGCTTCCCCTGCTGCAGGGGGAGAGGCAAGAGCAACGTGAGCACTTCTGGAGACCACGACGACTCTGCTATGAAGACGCTCAGAAGCAAGATGGGCAAGTGGTGCTGCCATTGCTTCCCCTGCTGCAGGGAGAGGCAAGAGCAACGTGGCGCTCTGGAGACCACGATGACTCCGCTATGAAGACGCTCAGAAGCAACCTGGGCGCTTCTGGAGACCACGATGACTCCGCTGTGAAGACGCTCAGAAGCAATGTGGGCGCTTCTGGAGACCACGATGACTCCGCTGTGAAGACGCTCAGAAGCAAGGTGGGCGCTTCTGGAGACCACGATGACTCCGCTGTGAAGACGCTCAGAAGCAACGTGGGCGCTTCTGGAGACCACGATGAGTCCTCTGTGAAGACACTCAGAAGCAACGTGGCGCTTGGGGAGACTACGATGACAGCGCCTTCATGGAGCCCAGGTACCACATCCATCGAGAAGATCTGGACAAGCTCCACAAAGCTGCCTGGTGGGGTAAAGTCCCCAGAAAGGATCTCATCGTCATGCTCAGGGACACTGACGGTGAACGAGAAGGACAAGCAAAAGAGGTAACCAGGCCTGGGCTGGGAGGAGGTGGGACGTGGGGGGATGATGGGGGACATACCCTCCTGGCGGGGGAGGAAGGGGACCTGGCTTTCTCGCCTCCGCAGGCCTCACACCACCCTGGATGTGGAAACCTCAGAGAGGTCAGGGCCCAGGCCCCTTTATGAGCTGCAACGCAAAAACAAAACTTTAGCTGATTTCCAATCAAATTATAATTTTCCTCGTAGAACACTAATAGACTGTTTTAAAGTGATTTAACTCGCAAAATTGTTGATGCAGCAGATTATTTTTAATCTACAGATTTTAAAACAATGTTCCATACGTTATAGAAAAGTGTATATTGAGAACTAAGAAGGAAGCCCCATAACACATCAACTTCAGGGCTAAATATTCTTCAAATAAAATCCAGTATGGGTTTTATATAAATGTACACTGTGTAAATATGTTCTTTACTGAGGAACCTTAGAAGGAAACTGAAATGGGAAGATGGTTCCTGTGCTCGAATAGGAAGATCGAATTTTCTTAAGATGTGAGCTTTTTGGCTGTGCGGGGTGGCTCATGCCTGTAATCCCAGCACTTTGCGAGGCCTAGGTGGGCGGATCACGAGGTCAGGAGATCGAGACCATCCTGGCTAACATGGTGAAACCCCGTCTCTACTAAAAAATATAAAAAAATTAGTTAGGCGCAGTGGCAGGTGCCTGCAGTCCCAGCTACTCAGGAGGCTGAGGCAGGAGAATGGCGTGAACCTGGGACGTGGAGCTTGCAGTGAGCCAAGATAGCGCCACTGCACTCCAGCCTGGGAGACAGAGCGAGACTCCGTCTCAAAAAAAAAAAAAAAGATGTGAGCTTTTTCTATTTATCACTTTCACCTAAGCCAAATAAAAATAGCAGTTTTAGCGTTTTTAAATTCCACATGCTGTCTTTTATTATTGTGATAATTTTTTTTGTAACAGAATGGTAAAAGGCTTGCTTTTCCAGATATCAAAATGTGCATGTTATTTATTTCCACAAATTGTTTACTAACGGCTGAAAAGACATCAATGAATAAAACAGAATAGGAAATTTAGAAATACCCAAATATATGTAAGAATTTAGCACTTGATAATGGTGATGTTTTTTATTATTTAAAAAAGATGGATTGTTCATAATTCATTTTTGGAGAAAACGATCTAGATGTTTATATCACAAAAATAAGAGTATAGATTAAAAATTTTAAATATTTGAAAAGAGAAACATACCAGAAGAAAACACAAATGCCTATTTATATATTTTTTTGATGGAGTCTCTCTCTGTTGCCCAGGCTGGAGTGCAGTGGTGCAATCTTGGCTCACTGCCACCTCTGCCTCCTAGGTTCAAGCAATTCTCTGCTTCAGCCTACTGAGTGGCTGGGATTACAGGCACCTGCCACCACGCCTGGCTAATTGTTTTGTATTTTTAGTAGAGATGGGGTTTCACCATCTTGGCCAGGCTGGTCTTGAACTCCTGTCCTCGTGATCCACCCATCTTGGCTTCCTGAAGTGCTGGGGTTACAGGCGTGAGCCACCGTGCCTGGCCTATATATGCAGATATAATAAAATAAGCACATTTTAAAATTGGGCAAAGTACTTTTTTGCATATCTACCAGTGACCTATGCGCATAGGAAAGATAGCGTTCCTGGTAGAAGAAGGAATTAAGTTAGAAGAGGAATGAAATACTGTTTCTATTTAAGTTAGAG